>NW_009919662.1:83174-92980 GCF_000696875.1 Nestor notabilis
GTGGTGGTTTGGCAGCTTTATGATGTTTTACATCACTTCTGCAAAGAACACCATAGCTATAAAATTTGTAGTTTTCCTAAACCCCCAGAATCCATTTAATCAAAACAGTCCGGCGGCCGCACCAGGGCATTATGCAAGTGCATGGCTGCTTCTCCTTCAGCTGCAGGAGGAGGAATTTGCTGACAAGTCAAGATTAAACTCTCAGTTCCTTCTGCTCGGTCATTATGTGCAGTTAAGAAGAAATTTCAAGTTAATTAATTCAATCTCAGGAGAGGGAAACACACGCAGGATTTCTCTAACATGGTGCAGCTATGGAAGGGAAAGGCTGAGTGTGTTTACTGCTGAGTGAAAAGCAGTTAATGTTCTTTGACACTCCCTTCTCATCTTCCACTGCGCAGGGTGTTGTCATGGGGTAGCCTGGTTGGAAATCAGTCCACTTGAAATGAGTTTTGCAGCCCCTAAATGCATTTGCACCACCAATTGCCTTGATTTCTGAGCTACTTTTTGTCCTGCATTTTGTTTTCTTCCCAGGAACTGTCTGTATTCACATCCCATAACTTGGCACAAGCACCAGGAGCTGCACCTTTCCTCCTTCCAAAGCCAGAAACTGGTAGGCAGGCAAAGGAGCCCTATAAAACACAATTAACCTTTTCATTAAACAACAGCTCCCCAAGTGAAAACCAGGCCATATAGAAAGGAATGAGACTGCTTTATGTTAATGGCGTGTCTCAAACCTTAAGATAAAATATTTGTGCTTACATAAATAGTTGGAAAGGTAAAAGTGTCATAACACTGGGTGTTTGTTATTGGAGCCGGAGCTTGCCTCCTGCCTGCAACAGAATGTCATAACAAAGCCCACATTGGGCTCGCTGCGTTTACTCCTCACTGCAGTGTTTAAAAGTCAAAGACAATCCTGAGCTATAAACAGATTGCGTGATAGCTCACGCAAAGGCTCCTGTCACAGTGGGGCTTATTTTAGTACAATGTGGACCCAACATGCCATGGACCTGAGATGATGCTGGGGCCAACCGTGCCATGGATCCAGCAGCTCTGCACGGATCCATGCAACGTCTGAGGTGATGCTGGGTCTGTGGCACACTTGGGAACATAGTCCAGCTTGGGACATGGACCACAATCATCTCAGGTTCACCGCACACTTGAGACCACAGCCCAGCTTGGGACCTGGACCACCCTAATCATTCAAAGCCTGGTTAAGAAGCAAGGAGAGATTTAGTGCTATGTAATCGAGGCAGCAAAACCCATTCTGCCATGGTGTGACTGGGCAGAGGGCAGGTAAATTTCAAAACATCTATATCCAAGAAGAGGATTTATACCCTTCTTCTTTCAAAATGCCTTAGGTAACCTACAACTTATGACTTGCTTTGCTAGCACTGATAGGTACTGATTGCTGTCTGGTGTAAGCTGCATGCTTGGTCTTGAAGGGCAACTGGCCTTTGGCATGAACCCCAGAGCGGGGACAGCTCTGTGCCTTATCATGCAGTGGAACCTGTCCTTGGCATTGTCCCTGACCAATAGACCTCTGCAGCTGTGAGCAGCCAAGAATTCACATTCAGCATAAAGCAGCATGATTCCCCAGAGCAGCTGTAGAAATACTTTGCCTGAATTAACTAAGCATCACTGTAGCAGCTAGGTGTTCATTTACAAATGAAGAGCTGCAGGCTGCAGCCAGACCCCAGTCCCCACAGAGCCCCGGAGCCAGGGCAGAAGCCTTGCTGGGGACAGGACTGGATGATGGATTGGAGGACCAGGGTTGGAGGCTGTACTTGAACTCTCTGTATCTCTCTGGGGTTATTCAAGAGGTGGGTGACGATCACCAGGTCTCCAAAGGCTGGGGGATGTTTCCCTGAAGGGCTGAGCCTGCGGCACAAGCCACGCTGCTGCCAAGAGGCTGATACCTTTATGTGAGCATCTCCCCATGGAGAGGGAGATCCTCCCAGAGCTGAGGCATCTCTGTCACCCACCAGACCCTCTTGGTGAGGCAATAAGGTCACCCTTTTACCTGCACCCAGGACTGTTGCCTTTCCAGCCATAATTTCCCACTCCTTTCCCCGCTGCTGCTCTTGGCATGTACTTTCAGAAGCAGGTGTCTACCTGGAGGCTTTTAAATCCACACAAAAGCCCCTTAAGTTGCCTGATTTCCCAAACCCTGCCCACTCAGCAATCTGCTCGAGTCCCTGGAGAGGCATCAATCGTGGGTAGCAAGGATCCTGCGGCTGGAATCTCTTCCTTTTGGAAAGCCCACGTGGGTTTATTTGCCCAGTGCAGTCTGCAGCTGCCCATGTAGACCCATTGGCTTTTCCCCCACACATGTGGGGCTGGGGAGCAGCTGCAGGCTCATCTCTGGATGGGGCGCAGGCAGGAGCAGAGACATCGGCAGAACAAGCCAAGGTTTCTGTTGCCCTCTCCCAACCCACAGGAATTCAGGGTCATGCCGTTCCCACCGGGAGAGAACACCACAGCTGTCCTCCCGTGGGGATCCCCTGGTCCCAAGAACCGGACTCGCTGCAGCAGCACTTCAAAGGGCTTCACTCCTCACCACTGAGGAGCTGGGAGCCAGCAATCCCAGGCTCCAGGGCTTTATTAACTGTCCCCGAGGGATGGAGGGAAACCCAGATGCACGGAACACTGGTGGGTGAAGGACTTTCCTGTTCATCGAGCTCAGCACCACCTGGTGCCTTGAGGTTTATGGGTGCAAGGCTCTGGCACAGCATCGGGGGGCTCGGGGGCCCCTGGGGCAAACACAAGTGCAGGTGGGGCTAGGGGATGCCAGCACAGCCGGCCCGGGCGGGCAGGGAGCCATGCCCCTATCGCTGCAATCAAACCCTCAGCTCCAGCAGGCTGGCACCCTCCTATGGAAAAATGTGCTCGGAAGCTCTCCAGCCATCGCTGCTCCATGAGTAACTGATAACCCTGCTGCCAGCAGACACCCCGGGATCATCCTTCTTCCTCCCTACTGGAGAAGGACGTTTCAGACCCCATCCATTCCCAGTCCAGCCTCTCAATGCCTTTCTATTTCTCCAAAGAAATTCCTGCACAGCCAGAAGACTTTACCACTTTGTTCTCGGAATATCATAATATTTTCTTTTTTAATTAAATCGCATTCCCCATCTGCCTTGCATACATGTTCTGGGTAGTCTACTTTTGCCAAACATAAGGTCAACATCCATGCTACTAGCTTTCTATAAAAGAGAAATAATACTAAAACACTGTTTTATCTAAACCTGATGTTCTGCTCACAGTTCTGACCGCACCCAGGCTGGGGCTATGTGACTTCACTGCCCTGGATCCCCATCCAGAGCCTTTTAACATGAATACACTCATTTAGCGGCATACATTGTCCTGCTTTCTTCATGAGCAAACTCAAACCTCCCAAGAATGATTTATAACATTTCCATAACAATTATGAACTCGAGGAGAGGGGTTGCTGTATTTGATTTGAGCTGCAAGGAAATGAGCAGGGATCTCCCAGGCTTTAGTTTTAAAGCTCCAGAACTGACTGAAATCAAGGGAATTCAAGAGACCAAAAAGTTAAAGCAAAGGCATTAATAAGGGAGGCTGAAAGGGAGACAGCCAGGAAAAGCAAATCCCAACCTGCAGCATACAGACCAACAAAGTCTACACAGTTGGCCTGAAAGATGAACTGCATAAATACAGACATAGCAGAGCTTCTGGGGTAGATGCACTCAAATGAAAAAGCTTACAACACTTCTATAAGCTTCTTGTCCAGAGGTTCCAACCCTTTCCCAGAGAGGTTGTAACCTCCCAGCTCTCCAATTTACAGAACTGAAGCCTAAAGATGAATAATTCATACCAGCTTCCATCTATATCCTGCAGTATGGGAAGGGCAGAAATCAGCTTGCACTGGCCAGCGCATTACACCAGTCCAGAAGCTCTATATAATTCATAAGGGAAGGATTTTGGACAAGAGCTCACCCATTCACATGCAGTTGGGAAGCACAATGCTTTCCCTCCCCGTCCTGAAGCTGAAGAAAAGGCTGCACTCAGCTATAAATCTGGACTAAGATCTGTAAGGCTAAATCAAGATAAGCACAGAGCAGAATGTCTGCAAGTATAAACTCATCTTCTTCAAAGCATTTCAGGCCCCAGCTGCAAATTGGTTTATTCCGAGAACAAATTGTTGCTCAACTACTTGGAAGCAGGCTTCCCAAAACTTCAGGCTAAGCATCTTTGATTGAAAAGAACATAATATCAGTGATAAATAATATCACGTGAGAACACAGGGGGAGGCCTCAACCTCCCCCAGGAGTGAGATAATTAACTGCAAGACATGTTCTATCACTTGCTGTTCCATACCAGCCAATAAGTTGCCCAAGAGTCTTCCCCGTGGTATCGTACAGAGTGTCCTTCTTCCTCTATGCAACTCGTAACAACTTTCCTCCACTAAGATAAAGTCGCACTAAAGAAGGACAATCGTGCTCTGTTAGCAGAGGGTTGGCTGGCCCAGGAATTCCGGGTGAGCTTCAAGGATGCAGAGGAAAAAAATACATCCTGTCAATATTATCTCCTGCCCTTGCCAAGGAGAGCACAGTCACATCTCAAGTACATAGCTCCCTTTGGGAAAGGGGATGTTACACACGGACAGCTCGGGTCATCTGTGCATTGTGTGGTTGGTGGCATGCTGGCTTCAGCATCAGAAACACTGAGGGCCCCCTAAGCACCCACCACCTCCCACCAGCACAGGCATGACTCTGCTTGGGCAAGAGGAGAGGTGGAGACCATGCTTATTCTCCTCTTGTCCTACTGAGAGCTGTCAACTGGAATTGTTTGAATGCATGTTTGGAAAGTCATGGGGCTGTGCAGTCAAACAGCTTGATACTCCTGCAGGTTATTGTTTTATGTTTTGCTTTTATTTTTTTCCTACAGACTTAGATAACTGCAAAGAGCATATTTTCTCTCCAACATTCTCAGTTTAAGTGCCAAACCTGTTCCTAAAAAAACCAGCCATCTCTTCCATTCTGCACAGGGAAGGGTTGTGGGAGAAGGATGTACAGACAGAAGGAGGGAGGGCCACGGGGCGTGCAGAAGAGTGAGGGGAAAAACAATGTGAGAAGGCAAGAACATAAATAGAAACACATGAGGTAAAACATCCCTCACTTCATCACTAGACAGCTCAGCAGGGTCACAGATGACATGGGGAACAAGCCTAGCAACCTCAACAGAACACCATCCAGGTTGTGGTAAGACAAGAAACTTCCCCTGGAGCCCATCACACAGTTGGGTTGGTCGGAAGTGATGCTGCTGCTGCTTTGGGGGTTGCTCAGCCATACACGTCCCCTGCAGAGCAGAGCATGGAGCAGATGCCTGTGCCACCACAGAGCCTGTAAGACCAGGTACCCCAAGTGCTCACAGCAGGTCCATACACCAGGGGTATGTGCACGCAGCTTGACATCTGGGATAACACAGCTGGGCTTGGTCCAGTCACAGAGGACCATGCTGCAGGGACTCACCGGTCAGCACATGTGCAAGACAAGGCTTGATAAGACTTGCATGCAGCACTGCAGCTGAAAGAGCGGCCCCAAAAAGCCTTTCTTTGCATTTTGCTGCTCAAATTTATTAATTGAAGGAAACACACGAGGCCATCTCCTTAGATGGGGCTACAGGAGCTCTCTGAAGCAGCAGAACACCAACTCCCTGAAAAGACTGTGGTTTTTATTAGGGAAATTAAAGTCACGACAGGGCTGCGTGGTCCACAGTGTCCGCACGAGGCCAGGGGCCACATCTGGGGAAGAGCATCCACCTGCACTGGATTACTCTGTTGCATGCTGACCTCATTTTGGCTCTCCTGCTCAGTGTTTGAAGTTCCTCTGCAGAATCAGATTTAGCAAGGTCCATACCTGGGCTGAAACATATATGTCCCGGGGGCAATTCCTCGTCCGTCCTGGCTTTCATTAACCAAGCTCCTCTGCTGTCCTTTTTTCACACCCGTTAAACAGCACCAAAGGGAGCTGGCAATACATTTTCCTTTGCCCTTCTCTTTTGTGCTTCTCCTTGATGAATGGCTAAAGCAGATGCACAGTTGTCTTTGAAGGCTCTGGTGGATGAGCATGTTGAATCAATGATGGATTGGACCAAATGAATCACAGTGTGGGAGAAAGCGCAAGGCAATGATTTCTTAGTGGCCTTCACATCTTTACACTTCAGAACTTGCTTTAAAAGCCTGTTTTCTTCTTTTTATCTGGTTCCAGTTTCTGCAGTGCCTTTGCATATGTTGAGGGAGGTGGGGGGGGGAGGAGGAGAACCTTTACATATAAACAGAAGATTCCACTTCTCCATCAGACAATAATGAAGCATTGTCATTTAGGGAGTTCAAATAGCTGGGAAACCACTTCAAGGCCATGCAAAACAACTGGGTAGCATCAGAAAGAACAGCAGTTGGCAAAGTGAGCAGCAGAGTTTAAAACTCCAGTATAGCAAACTAGCAAAAAACCCCACAGCTGGTTCAGTGGCCCACTTCCCCTCATTGGGACATAAGAATGCTTCAGAAAACAGCTATAATGAAATGACATTTTTAGGATACAGTGGATTGCCAAAGATCACTGGATATATAACTGCTGCTGCTCATTCCCAACGGAAACCCTGCACGTTCAGCCAAGCCTCGTGTGTCCCTACCCGCAGTGAGCGGGAGGTCTCCAGTACCCATTCGGAGCATCAGTCATTTCCAGCTTGGCTGCTCCTGGGCCCTCCCTGCGACTGACGACATGACTGTGCTCATCAGACGGATGTTTTTTCTCCCCACAGATACACCAGGATGGATATAGGAAATCAAACCCACTGATTCTGCAGCGCTGGGCACAGGAGAGAGGCAGAGCTCGTGGGAGAAGGAAATTGCCCTTTTGGGGCTGACAGTGGACAAGAGGGAGAAGAACACGCACACACACACATCCACACACTTGCAGGCTCAGACGTCTGAAAAAACTCCAGCAAAAATCATACCCCAGGCTGGGTATTGGGTTTTATGGTTAAGCAACAAGCCACACACATTCACCTCCAGGTCTCCACCACTTTGTGCTGCAATGTGTGCCCAGATGACACTACCACAGGGAGGACACTGGTGGCTGATCTCTGCCTGGGTGGAGGTCTTCCCACATGCAAGCCTCTGCGGGATCTGCTGTATGTTACAGCTCGGGATGATGCCACATGTGGAAATACAAGTGGAAGCTTGTTCAGACCACAGGATTTGCAAAGCCTGCTCGCCTAACCAGAGCTAAACATGAGCCAAGGACAGCTTGGTTTGACTTCTTTATTCTGGATACCCCTCATGAAGTGCTGCGGCTCCTGTAGTAGCATGGAGAGGCTGCAGCAGCAGTGTTGGTGCTGGGCTGCGTGCTGGGATGAACCTATCAGAGAGCGCCATGGTTGACAAACAAAAGAAGGACAAACTGGAAGCTGCTTCCAAGACCCTTCTTGGAGATGCAGACCCAGCAGAACACAGAGAAACAGCTCCCTGAGGTGTAGAAAGGGCTTATTCCTCCAGTGCCCTCTTCCCACTGTCACTACTCCTCACTCAGTTGCGTTTGCATAGGAGCTGCCCATCCACGTACAGCACCAGCATCACCGTGCACTCTGCTGTCTGCCTCCTCACCAGCAGATCCAGTTTGGGACAAATCCCTCCACTCCAGAGATAATGGAGTTGGATGCATAAACTCCTCTGCAAGTCGCAGGCTTGCCCCAAGCAAATAGCAACTGCCAGCACTGGGCAAGAACAGATCCAGCTGCAGCTTCCCAATGAGTAGTCAACATCTCCATGGCCTGGCAACCAGGGCTCAGGAAAGCACCTCCTGCTCTCTACACACGCAGTGATACTTATGAAGTGCTATAAGGTTGGAAGTATTATTGTAGCCACAGACAATTGAAACACAATTTGCTCGAGACGCTTCCAGTGTCACACCAAGTTTACAACTAAAACAGTGGAAAGGGATGTACGAGCCTGTCTGTGGCCTGCTGCAAAGGGAAATGTGTGAAATAAAGGTGCTTAGCACAAAGGGAAGTCTGTTAAAGTAAGAAAAGCCTGAATAAACAGTTTTTTCCCCAATTCCATTTTCAGCTTCATCCAGCCAGAGCTTAAAGATAAAAGAAAAAGGAGCTGCTGATTCTTCACCCAGTGGCTTCAAGAGGCATGTTTATGAAGCATTACAGTTGCAATCTGATGGGGACTCAGGCCCTGTGAAGCCAAAGTCAAGTGCTCACAAGAGTTAAATCTCCCTTGCTTTGCACACCCCTCAAACATTTAAAGAGAAATTAAAGCTGGAAACCCACAGGAACACGCTTTCCCCCACAGTCCCACAGGCAGAGACCAGTGCCAGGACGAGCCAGGGATGCTGCGAGCTGCACACCCCGGGTGAAGCCCTGTAAAACACAATATCCCTGTCCCAAGGGATCATTTACAGCCACCCCATCACGTTTGTCAGTGGTTCTCAGTGCTTTCAGATGCACATACTGTAACCCAGTGGGATGCAGGCTCTGCTCAGGAACGCCCCATGCATCTGCAGGGCACCGCATGCTTTGAAGTGTTGCTCCTCCGACAAGAGCACTGGTTGGTGTGAGAGCTCACGTACTTTTTAGGAGGGGAAGATGATTAATTGCTTCTCTCCCCCCTTCCCCTCCGAGGGGGGTGCTCCTCGACGTTGTCTCGCTGACAGTGATTTTTCAGGACCATATGGCACTTCCACATCCCATTAGTAACGCGCCTGTTGCACCCCGTCCGCTCCGCGACGAGGTTCATCTTTCACTGGGTTGGGGAACGTGAAATACCAAAGCTCCAGCCGAAAACTTCAAGGTCAGAAGTCAGCGAAGTAGGTTCAGTGGAAAACTGAATGTCTTTCCTGCTATTGGCAGTGCTGGTGTCCCAGGGCACTGACCTCACCCAAGAAGGTTCTCATCTCCAAAAAGACCTCACATAGGTGCAATGGTGAGGTGCCCAAAGAGAGACCCAACTCTCCCTGGACAAAGGAGCTGGTTTTAATCTGTCATTACAATATACTTTCATAAAAGCAACTGAATCCCTGCTTTTGGCTCTCTTTCCTTTACCCCTGCATGATGGGGCTTCCCCTGAGGTGCACAGGGAAATTTTTTCTCTTTCTGGGACTGGCAGCAGTTGCAGGGGATGTGCCCTGATGCCCACAGTTCCAGGAAGCAGGGAACCTGCAGGCTTCATGACCAGACACAGTATGGTGCCGTAGTGTGAAGGCACATGATGCTGCAAAGCCATGGCTGTATTAACAGGAAGATCTAGATTAAAACAGCCTCAGGTTGTTGCTTTATGTTTGGTTGGTTTTTTACTCCAAGCAGTTCATCACGTCATGTCTCCAAGCACATCTAATGGTGCTCACACCTGCCTGGAGCGGGTGCATTCACCTCACCATGGATGGTATAGAGGGCACCTATGAAAGCAAAAACACAGCAAGAGCAATCCCTGCTCTCTGCTGCTCCTCCAAGCACACCACAGGGACTTCTCCCACATCGCCTGCAGCAGAACAAAGCACCCTTTGCAGCCAGGCACCTGCAGAGCAGTAACACGGGCACTCTGATCCTAGGGCTGGTGCGTGACAAAGCCCCGTTTCCCCGGGAGAGCAGGATGTGCTGTAGCGAGCGCCGCGGCCAGTGCGAGAGCACACCCTGGCTCTCAATCACTGCTCCTCAGTGCACAGCTCCCTTGGCAGGCAGCGTGGAAAATGCCAGTGCTCGCAGATACGGTCTCTAAGGAGGACAGTTTCCATAACCTAAAGCAAAGCAGGAGCGGCTGCCACCGCCGCTGGGCGGGGGCA
>NW_009919662.1:93011-106287 GCF_000696875.1 Nestor notabilis
CGCTGGCAGCTCGCTGTGGCAGAGGGCTGTGACACCCTGGCAAGGCGCTCACCCTACAAGTGTTTTGCTCACTTATCCTATCTCTGGTGGCTGTTTTTACAGGAGAAAAAGTCCAGCCAACTAGAAAATAAATAAATACAAAAGCTAAACAGAGAGAGGCTTCCAAATGACATTATTTCACTCGGTCATCCAGTTCCCATCACAGAGGGGAATTGGTTTTTTCCAGAAAAGCAGCAGTTGTTCACCTCAGCCCCATGTTCAACCGCCCTTGCGCAGGAGCTGGGCGCTGCCATCGCCAGAAGAACCACCATCTCAAGGACCCCAAAGCATCTCAGAGCATTTCTGCAACCCCAGCAAGCCCTGCAAGGACCTGAGCTGGGATCTGCACAGGGATTTCTGCCCCATGGTCACTGTGAGAGCCCAGGGCTTCCTCCTTTGTTGGACAAGGACATGGGGTCCTTCTACTGCCACGCATTTGGCCAAAGGCAGAGACTCCTCTTCCATGATGATCCCTGTCCCTCCATGGGGGAGGCTGGGAAAAGCCTCCTTCAAAGACTTTCATTGCTATGTAAGGGGAAACGGAGATAAAGAGGTCAAGGGGAAACCAGATCTCTGCTGCTGAATCCCAGTGCCCACAGAACACATGCCTTCCCCAGCCCCGCGAACATGCCAGCAGACCTTGCTGCTGTCTATCTAATGTATTCCATATGGAGCATGCACCTCCAAAACATTACTTAAAATGGGAATAAATCCTTCAGGAGACCTCCCCGTGACAGATACCACTTGATTGAATTGCCAAGTGAGGAACTTTTATTCTAAGGAAAAACCTACAATTAACCTATTGTCACTCTACAGCAGGGGGGGAAGCAATAAACTGTGTATGTCTGCTTTCCAGCCAAGTCCAAAAGGTTTTATCCACAAGCCCTTCTTAGCAAATCTCCTCCGCAAGTTCTTTTGATACCTTATGGATTTGTTAAACATTTATAACATGAAAGGGAGAATATTATACACACTGCCCTGGCATAAATCACAGGTCTGATCCGCTGTATACACTGGCGATGGAAAAAGGGACCTGGAAGAAGTAACAAAGTTCTAGGCTGCAAGGTGAATAACTGGGAGAGGTTTCCCTCATCCCTCCACCCAGCACTAAATGCACACACCAAGATACTACGAGGAGCTGGTTCTCCCCCAGCCCCTCCAGCTTCCCAAGTTTTACACCTGGGGAAAGAGGAATGAACAATGGCTGTTAGACATTGGCGAGGTGAGTGCACAGGACATTTAAGAAGTGGAAAAACATCTGTTTTGTCCAGATAGAAACCAGATGGAGCTGGGGGGGAGGTGGAGGATGGAGGAACAGTCAAGAGGAAAAACAGGAATGTGCTCAGGGATAAGGCTGCAGGAGAAAAGAGGCGCTTCCAGGATGGAGAAGTATCGCCACGCTGAGACCTGTATGCCCTTGTAACGGTGATGGGTAAACAGCAGGGCACAGCTCTGGCTCATAGGAGGGGCTGGGAGCCACTCGAAACAGCTGATTTTGGAAGCTCAGATGCTGCCTGGCCACCCAGGACACCATGTGGCCACCAACACTGGGAACTGCTAAGCCAAAGTCTCTCTGGTGGGAAGGATGTCAGACGGAGACTCATTTCCAGCCACCAGAGAGACACAGACCTCCCTCGGGGTCTCCAGCTCTGCCCTCCAAAACACCCCAGTGGTGCCTGGCCCAGGAACATTTCCTGCAAGGAACACATAGGACACATTCTACTGCAAGTGTAGTGTTTTTAAAAGGTCACTTGGCACTATTCTGCAATCCTCTGTATCCTCACACTCACCACAGCAATCAAGTTGTTCTCTTCTGCCACAGCACTGCTGATTCTAGGGCTTTCAGAGACACCAATGTAGAGCTTTTATGGCTGTAGCAGGGGCAGTAAATGAGAGCAATGCCTGGCAGACAGGGTGCAGCAAGTAAAACCTAAAAGGCTATGGCACGAGGCCATGGCAAGGCTCTGGGAGATGGTTCTAGTGCCTTCAGGCAGAGAACAACAAGTAACTTCAGCAAGAGGACTGGAAATCCCCCGAGCTGAACCACCAGGATGCTGAGGGAGAAACATCATTGCAACACCAGGGACACGTTATCCATGGATGTGTTCTCAATGCAGACAGCCAGATCGGAAAGATCGCTAAAACAGGACAGCAAGATGCACTGCAAAAGGCACCCCCCACCTAATAAGCTCTGTTTCCTCCTGGTTTTGTGTCTGACTTTGCTCTCGGGTTCCACTTTGGCTGTCAGAGCAGATGTAAGAGAAAACAGCAATATGTCTTTTTAAGCTGCGAAAGGCCTCTCCAATAGTATCAAATGGTAGAACTGATGAGCAGATTCCTCATTATTCAGTATTTTCCCACAGAAAAAAAGATTGACAAAGCAAAGTTTATGCAGGAAATGCTCAGCTCTGAGGCCATTTTGATCCATTTTTTCAATCCAGGTGAAGTGTCCCATTTCAGGCAAGTGCCAAAATGGAAGGTTCTTTCTTACGCTGCTGTTCAAAATGCATGCATTCCCAAAGGAGGAAAGGGATCAAAATACATCCCCCCTTTACCTCCCAAACATACCCCAAGTGTTTAAACTTGGCCACTATGCAACCTAAAAATTACACCGTTCAAAGGTGTCTAAAATATTTCCAGTTTGGGAAAACAATTTCTCACTCCATTTTGAAGGAATGCATTACAAATGGCCTCAAGCTGCCTCTTAGCTTGATGAAATGCTTTGCGTTAAAGGAGACATCAAATGTCCAGCAATCATTTGCAAAGAGATAAGAGTAAATGAAGAGCCCTCTTCCAACCAGGTCCTGCAGTGAATAAGGTAGGAGTACAGAATGGGGTCAGGGAGAAGGAAGGATTGATGACTGCAGCAGCCAAAATAGGGAAGGAAAGAAGGAAGAAGAATATAGAGGTATCTCAGAAGATGAGCAGACTGCGCTCATGCAAAGCCCAATTGCAGCCCACTGCAGCTGATCACTCTTGCCCCTGCAGTCAGGACATCCAGAGAGGTGGCATTTTAGACTGTGCTTTTGAACCATGAGCTGGACAAATGAAACCAGAGTTCTCCAATTCGGTGATCTCCAACAGGAGCCCACCCTACCTAACCAAAGCGTATCCCTGCTCTTGTGGAGTCCTTCATTGCAGATGTAATGCTGCTATGCATTTATCTTCTTTACCAGAGACAGAACACTGACATTCTCTTCTCTGCCCTGCTGCCTATTTGCAGAAAACCTATGGAAATCCAACTTTCCTGAAGCCCGGCGCACATACAAAGCTGTTCTCCCGCCAGCTTCCTCTCCGGCCAGTTCCCAATTTGTCTGCAAACCACAAGTTTAATTGGAGTTGGCAAGTATTTTGACTTCAAAAACGCCTGGAACACCTGGAAGACAACGTTCAGGTTTAAGGGGGGAGGAAATGGGATGATATCCAAATGCTATTGTCACGCTCACAGCTGCCTGTGCAAGGAGGAATGAGTAGCTGCAGGGTCTGGTGCATGCAGGCGATACGCAGGCACGCACGCAGCTCTGCCTTGCTCCAGCTTCATACTGAAGCAGGCTTTTGAGGTCACTTTAAACCTAGATAAAAACCCCTTTTGCCAAAAAATGAATAGACACATTCTATAACAGTTGTGGAAAATGAATTCCAAGAACTAAGAAGAGATGGTGATGTGCCATTCCTAGCCAAAACTAGAGACCACAAAGCAGACAAATGATCCAGCAGAGGATGGGAAAGCCTGTTCTGCTAAAGGATGTGGTAGGGGGATGATGACTCCCAACCATGTGTTCCTTCAGCATCTTTGCAAGCTAGTTGGTTTGGATCAAATCCACTATGGTGCAAATCTGCACGCCCCATTATCCTGCAAGATGCAAGTTCCAGCTGCCTGGACACCAATTTTATGGTCCTCCCTGTTACGGTCTGAAGTGCTGTAGGAGAAGAGGCATACAAAACAGCCCGTCAGCTGGAGCTGCGCCCTGGGAAGGTGCTGAGGGTCTGGTTTTTGGAAGCTTTCTCTGAAGGACTTCAGTGCCCACTGCTCATTTAACCTGTTGCAGGAAGAGCAGTAATGGAGCCAGCTCCCATTGGAGCTGCCCCAGGGATGCTGGTGTCCCTGTGACTGTAGAGCTGGACATCCAGTTTACTGCCTTTTATGCAAGAAACATTTATGGCCAAGTCTTGCTGAGTGTTTTAAAGACCAGCTTCAGAGGAAATATTTATTGCCAGCGGCTTCACCTTAGATGAGGGTGGAGCAGATTTCTCCTCACTGTAGGTTCTTGCAATTCCAACTGGTGATGCCCTGCTAGTTACTGTGACCCTTCTTGCCAGCAAGATACAGCTGGAAACCCATTCCTCTCCCACAGCTTTGGGGGTAACAAATAGTAACCCTTAGGACAGATCTAAACCAGGATAAAACTGCTGTGATGCAGAAGAACTCTGCAGACACACCATTTTTTAATCACATTACATAAACCTGAGAAGAACATGTCCACTTCCCCCTCACAAGTTTCACCTTTTATTTTCAGATATTCCATTGTTGAAAGCCCCACTCATTTGTTTCAGGTCAGTTTATCTTTATCTAATAAATATCTACATAAAGAACATACAAAGTTACAAAACCTGATACCAAAGAGGTGAATTGGCCATTTCTGGAAGTCCTTCATTCAAACCATTGATCAAGCCTTTAATAACAGACACCAGCATATAAGAAATGTTAACAGAGAATGAATGTTAAAAAGGAAAGTAAATGGTTTGCAGGGTGCTCCAACTACAGCCCCAGGGACCAGTGTGATTTGTGAAACAGATTTCCTTCCCTTTCAGGGAACCAGTAACTTTTGCATCCTTGCTGCAAAAGGGTGCTGACACATTCCTGGTGTAAAAGCAATGCACAGAACTAGAAATCATGTAGCTGTTTTATTTTTACCCCATATATTACACACTGCATCCCAACTTTTGCATCTTGCTGTACACACCTATACGGTTTTAGTTGTTCAGTATTATACTGAGTGACTTTCTCAAACCTGGGCCAATCTTATGAGATAGATTTTGGAGCAAATCCAACCTGGAAAATGTGAGTGCTAATTAAGATTGTGACACTGGCATGATTGCCACGTGAAGGCATAGACAGCTCTGTTCATTAGGAAAAAGACATCTCAAGAACTTAAGCAAGCAAGAGCAAGTATAACAAAAGCATGCACTGAGCTGTCTCTTATTAACAGCACAGGTCAAATGAGCCAATGCAACTGCTTCTGCTTTGCCTAAATAAATGCCTGGATCAGTCATCAAAGTAGGATTGTTTTCCACAATACACTTCCTTGAGCAACCCAGATAGCCTTTGTGTTGGCCCCAGTAATGATGTAATGGGAAAAACTTACAGGCATTCTGTCAAAGCCATGCAGATTGCTCAAAATACTATTTCCCAAGGCTCCAGCTCCACAGGTGCGGGCTCAGCAGCCATCAGGACTTGCTGTGATTAATGACTTTTCCCAACGTGTTGCCTTATGCTCATACAGTGAGCTAACCTTTATTAAATTATGGATGATCTATTAGAGGATTCTAATCACCTGCAGGCTGCCATATGCAGGGAAACTGTCAAACCCATGCAACATGGGTATCTCAGAGGCAAGCCAGTCTAAGCTTTGCATTACCTATATGTGTTGTGGTACATGTAGACCTCCTCCCTATATTGTATTCTGCCTCTTTGCCTTCCACACAGCTGCCAAAGGAAGACATTTAAGAGAACTATTGCTCTAGTCTCAAAGCCATCAGCCAACAAGACAAGGAAAACAGTCAGCCCTTATGGAAACCATCTGAAAATGCCCTGTGCATTGGAACCAGCAACCACTCCTGAACACATCCAGGACAGGGAACGGTGCAGAAGCAAAGGAGGTATCTCAAGTCCCAAGGAAACACTTCACTCAGAGACACCAGTTCAGACGATACAGTAGCTCAAATAGAGTCACCCAGCCACTACTAACCAAACTGAAGATAAAAAAACCAAAACAAAGCAGTACTTAATAAGATATCATTTAACAAGAAGAGCAATTCTCATTGACTTACCCCTCATGTTGTTGCTTGGGGCCACCACAGATCTTTCAAGCATCGCAAGGCTCCACTGTGCACTCAAAAACAACCCAGAGGCATTCCCTTCCACCTGAAGCAAGGACAAATCCTGGGGCTAGGAATAAGGAATTGCCTGAAGTGCAGCTCTGATGTTTCTGGCAAGACAGCCAGTAAAGTCACTGTGTGAAAAAATAACATCCATCACCTACCATTTTTCCTTCACAGGATGGAAGCTTGGGGCCTGATTGGCAGTTGATAACTCACAGCTGGTTTTTCTCAGGTGCAGCCCATATGAAAAGTCCCATCCAGGGAACCACCACAGAGAGAGACCCATAAAACCCATAAAAGGTGGGGAGAGCAGACCTTATCTTTGCTGCAGACAGCCTTGGTTCTAAGGGAAGGGTAGTGCAGCTGATGTTCTGGTGCATTGTCAGATAGGGCAGTAGGGAAGGAGTTCAGCTCCCCTTCTTCCTCTCAGTAAGCTTGTGCTTGCCTATGTCAGTGAGCCTGTACCCGAGGGAATATGGCTACTTACTGCATTGCTGCCAGCTGGATTCAGTGACTACAGAGACCTCTTCAAGAGAGCAGGGTAAGCAGGAAGCAAAAGTTGCATTTTCCCCTTCTCTTTCTATGTTCTTGCTTTGGAGTTTCTGATGGAGGTTGTCTGTTCTCTAATCTGTCCTCAATAAGAACCCACTCTGTGTCCTGGAAATGGATGATGTTGTCCTAACTAGGTGAGGAGGCAGGGATGGCAGGTTGGTATCTTCAAGGTGTCTGGTTATGGAGCCTCCAAAATGGAATAGATGATGCTATTGCCCAGGGTAGCTACAATGAAGAAGCTCTGGCCAAGTGGGATGGAAGGGGACTAATACAGCCCTGTTTGAGAACAATATGGAAGCTGAAGAATAAAAGAAATCCTGGCTGAATTTAGCTCCCATCTGGAGCAGCACAGTTTTAAGGCTAAAAGCTCTATGCAGTTTTCCCTAATCCAAGAGACAAATTACATCATACTGTGGTGTTTTTCCTTTTGCAAAGCTGGATGGCAGGTGGCATGAGGCGTCTTGTGCCCCTTCAAACAGTGCTGCCTCCAGAGCACAAGCTGGTAATGGATTCAATCCCATTACTCCTGCGTGAGCTCTTGGATTGCAGCGTGCCTTACTACCAAGTTGATGGAAACCTCATCTCAAAGGCAAAAGGAATGTAATCCTCCTGGGATAGAACAGAAACAGTCATTCTGCATCCCTGCAACTTCCTGTGGTGGCTCACATCTTGTGGGAGATGGAGAATGCATGTGTGAAATGGGTGTTGCTGGAAGCATACAAAGCTCATACAAATCCCAAACACCCACCAATGCATTTGTGGACAAAGCTGTCCAACTACTGCGGTGCTGGTGTGATGATAGTAGAGAGTCTCATGCCATGGCAAACTGAGACAACTTTGAGACAGTTTCCATCTACTTGTTTCCTGCCGTTTCTAATTAGTTATGGCATCGGCATAAAACATGATCTGTGTCTATTAAGTCTTCATCTGCTCCTCCTTATTCCCACATGAAGTCATAATCCTTCATGTCATCCCAACTGTGCACTATGGAAGTGATTTAGGATGCCTCAAACCAGAGGGTAATAACCTCAGGTATTGAATAAATAGAATAACTGTGGGGGAAAACAAGCCTTGTGTCACACACTGCTGGTAAGAAGCACATGCGTTAGAGTGAGACAGAGAAGCGGAGGAGAGGCTGATGCATCCACAGAAGAATTTGAAGAACAATCATGAGATTTTACACATGGCAGATGTCTAAGATATTTTGAGAGATTCTTCTTGGAGCCTCTAAGCCACAGCAGGGCCCTCTCACATTTTTTGTTCTTCGTATAATGATGCTGTGCCGTTTGTATTGCACTATTGATGCGCTCCTGGGTGGTACCAGCAGGGCAAGAAGTGTGGTTAATAGTTGGCTTCAAGGGCCAAACAGAAATATCAGCCTGCCGTTCAGTCCCTAGCCAAGAATGAGGCACTCAAGAGCAAGGCAACAGATTTCTTTCCTAAACAAGGGATCAAAGTATGAAGAAGCAGTGGACAAATCTGAGTGTCTTCCAGCCAGATGAAGCAATAAGAGGCAGTTTGGTAGTAACAGCCCATGGTAATCACTGAGGCAGTAACTGGGTACCAATAAAAGTTGTCACAAGGTATCTTGCCCCATTTCCAGTATGGATAAAGATCAAGTACAACAGTTAGAACAAACTAGCTCTGACCTGCAAGGCAGTGCTTGTTTGCCAGATCCTTCCAAAGTCTGGCTGCTGTGGTCATTCCACAGTCATCTTCCTTTAATTGTTATATGGGATTTGGACCTTTGAGAACAGCCATAACTTGTGCAACTTTCAGTTAAACTTGCCTTGAAAATACTGCCAGGCAGAGACCACCCTTGATGATGCCCTTCATCTGCAGTATAAAGTCTTGACAGTGAGCTACTAAATAACCACTCGGCTTGACTGCTTTTTGAGAGGGCACCCTGTGCTTGCTTCATGTGGGTTTTTCCTCAGCAACCTTCCAAGCCCACAGAGAGATATGGGTTGTTGTTTTAGGGGGGTAGTTACCTTCATTTGCTGTGAAAATAAGTGGAAGTCAACAGCCATTAGCAAGGAAATACAGGCTTTACTCTGGAAACATTTTGGAGCCCACTACTTTTGTAAAGCGAGCTGGTTGCTCATTTTCCCACTTAGATTGAAGCAAGGGTTTGCAGTAAAATAAAGCATTTACTACTTTTCATATGCACCTTAAGTGTCTTGCCCTTTCTAGAGAAGGCTAGTCCATGCTGAAGAAATAGTCTCAATTTAATGCATCCCTATCTGAAAGAGAAGTTAAACTCCTCCTCCTGTATTTCTAAATCTCTTTCTATTATCCTCTGAGCAGGGGCAGGTGGCTCCACTTGCATGATTTCACCTAACACGTTCCTCTGGGGCTGAAAGAACTTCATGCTTCCATCTCAGCCTAGAGGTGAAAGCAAGGAAAAGAAGTTGCACCACATAATTATAGTTATTATGCCAGTTAATAGAGCTCTTCATAGCATAAACATTATTAGTGCTAGTCACTGTCGGGAATAGCTGTGGCTCCAGCTCTGCTGTTGCTGTCAGAAGCTTGTCACAGATCTGAGTCCAAGCCCAGATCTGAACAGCAAACCCTAATACCTGCCAGCTCCTCCATGGAGCCAAATATCACCCTGGGCTTGGGGAAACTTCTGGATTTTGGATCTCCAGCATGATTAGGGGAGCGTAATGTCATGCTGAAATGTGTGACCCAAGCAGACGGCATTCAGACTTCAGGTCTACCAGCTTTCTTCCTGCTCTTGGAGTTAGTCCATGGCTTTGTCTACAAAAACATGCTTTTAAGCAATTGAGTGTAAGCTCCAGGCTCAAGTACTACAGGTTTACACTCAAACATACTCTCTTGTCATGTGATTTGCCCATCCAAATGGCAGGCAGTATTCTAGTGCTAAGAGTCTGCTTGCTTTCCCCCTTCTGTGTTGACTATAAATTACTGTCACACTTCTCTGATACTTTGCTTTTAAAAATATTAGATAAATACACATATTTATACCAAAGTTTTAAAACAAGTCTTTTGGGAGGGAAAAAGAAAAGGATCAGAGGTGGCAATGTTGTGACAGAACAGGGATTTAGTTAATTGGATCTAGCTATTTGCACCATCTTTTGCTAACTGCCTATGCCCGTCCCAGGCTGGGAAAGCAATTTACCTCATTGCCTGTGAAAAATGAAATGACAGCAGCTACTTGAGTGAACTTTCACATTAATGAAGCATGATCTGGTCTTGATCAAAGACTTTATGTTCCTGTAGGACCAGAGTTCAAGCACCGGTCTCTAATTTTAGGAGAAGAAAAGGCTTACGTGTCAATGCAAGGCACTCTTCAGAGTCTGAGCCCAAGCTAAACGTTCATGTCAGCACTGTTAGTGACCCCATACTGAAGCTTGACTTGATCATCTCTTCCTTTAATTCTCACTGTCATATGCTGCCTCCTGCTAAGCTGAATTGGCTTCACCCATTATCACAGTGAGAAGTGATGTTATCGTTAGTCGCTGCTGTTAGGCACTTTTGGATCACGTCATGCATCTCGCAGGTTGTTCCAACAAAATGAGCTCTGAGGAGCAGGGTTGGGATCCAAGAGATACAAAGACCAGCTTTGGGTGGCAAGATGCCATAAAATTGTCCTTGAAGATCTGGTGTAACCAGATCAACTAATAAACCTCTGCAATGCTGATGCTTTGGTTGATCTGGTCATACCAGAGAAGCCATCTCTCGCAACCTGGATGCTGGGAGCCAAACCATGCAGCTTGCCATGAGTAGCTAATACCAAAGACCACTGTTAGCTATGTATAAATGTGGCTGTTGCTGTGTCAAGTAATCACTGTGATCTTGTACACTGTCCCCACAACATACCTCCTGTAACCTTTTTAAGCATCACAATATGGGTTGACACCTCAGTGCACCAGGATGACAGTATAAGGAATTGTGGCTGTGAGTATGAGACGTTTTGCACGTCTTGGCACCATCAGTGTTGAGTCAAAAGCCATCATCAGTGTTATTAGAAGATAAACTTTGTTACAAGGAGATTTGTGGCTCTTCAGATAGAAGCTGGAGCGAAGGAAAATTGTCAAATACAAGCATGGCCAACATGAGCTAAGGCCCATCCTTTATTGCTTCCAACCTTCAGCCTGCCCCAGGAGAAGTCAAATACATCCCTCCCAACTATCATCCTCCGTCCAGTGTGTCACATCTGCTGGGGTACTCTGCAGCCTCACCGGGGCTCCTGTTCAATGCTGGCACTTGTTCTGAAATCCAAGGGCTCCATGGAAAGCCACTGTAGATCCATCTAGAACCACCTAGGTTAGAAGTTATTTTGAGCGTCTAGCTTGTAAATCAAATTAGAGAGAGATACTTTCTGCAGGAGCCAGGAGACAGAAAAGAAGCTGATGTTAAAGACAAAGGGTGCCCTGCGCTCAGGGCTCGTGTGAGTTCTGGCTGCACCCCAGGTACACAGGGTCACCTAAGGTGAGTCACTGGGGCTCCAGTTCCCCTGCTGTAAAACAGGGATAATACTTCTGTTCTCACCTCGGTTTGTCTTCTCTGTTTAGATTTCAAGCTCCTCAGGGCTGTGTCTTGCTACATGTATGTACAGTTCCTAGCTTAACAGTCATGATCCAAACTGAAGCCTCCAGGCACTCCCATGTGTTATATCATTACTAATTTCACAAGAGGTTGCAATCAAATCCCTTTATTGGGCAAAAAAAATTAAAAATCCTAGAAAAGAATAAAGCAGGCTATTAAAAACTGAGGAGCATCTTTGCTGAAGTGGAAATAATGGTACTTTGTCCCAAAATGTATAAAATATGTATTGCAATTAAATTCTCTATTGGCAAATTGCTCTACAATTAAAAAACACAGGAGCTTGAGTGAGGCAATTAGAATAATAGTAGAGTGTTAATTACAGCTTGATGGATTCTGCATGCTGTCAGCAATTACCTTCCAAGTGTGCACTTCTGAACCGACTCCAAATCCACAAAAAGACACCAGCAGAATTAGAAATATCTTCCTTGTTGGCATGCCTTTGCCACTCCAAAATTTGTTTTCATAAATACTTTTGTAAGCTATTTAATTAGATTTAATGAGGTTCGAGGAAGAAACATTCTCCATGTTGTACACAGCCTCCTCTCTAGCAAAGGCATTGGCTTGGATAGGAGGAAGAGAGCAACTGAGAATAGTCTTATTTCCTACCAACTCCTGTTGTTCAGTTGTTTTCAGTGCATAGCCCAGTTTCTAAGAGACGTGTTTCTAGATGTCTGCTTTATAAAGGTTATTTAAGGCTTTCAGATCTTTCTCCATGGGAAACCCTATGGCCAGCCTCTCGCCCTTGTCATGGGGCAGGGAATCAGTGGCGGGGCTTTGGGGACAGGCACTACTATGGCAATTGCATGGTGTGAGGTGAATGTCCTGCACTAAATTGGTGAGATGAAATCAGTGGGGTTTGAGGTCGTGGGTTGCAAGAATAATTAAAATATGTTAAAATTAATTATAAAAAATAATTAAAAAGCCTGGTTGTCAAATTTGAAAACACTGGGAAACAACCAAACATTTTTAGAAGTACCAAAAGTTCTTTATTTGCCCAACTGGGCAGGAGAAATCTGCTCCATGAAAGTGTTTTGTGTTTCCAAATTTGAAGAACTAAAGACATAGTTTTAGTTTTTTAGCATCGCACCCAGTTTCTGATTCAGCTGATGTGATCTGTTCGGCAGATGACACCAACCCAGGTTTGCTGCCTTTCAGGAGGTGGCATGTTTGCGCAGCTTGGACACCGCTGAATAAACCTGAGCGCGATTCCCCCTGTGCACATTATTCTATATGAAGAGATACGTAATTCTTGGATGATGGGGCAGCGTGATCAAAGCATCCTTTAGTGCAATGCCCCAACCTGCTACCAAAAGGAAATACTGCTCTATCCCTGCACCGGGGAGAGAAATCCACAGGAGAAAGAAGGAAATCTAATCAAAGGTAGTAGAAGCAGGATCTGGCTGTGAAAGGTGTTTCTCTCTCTAAAATCTCACTCTTGCTTTCCATGTAATTCCCAGTGTAAGGCTGGGCTGATGCCTTAGGGGTTAAACCCCACTCCCACCGCATTAACCCCACCAAGAGCTTCATCCCTATAAGCTCTGTGGATCACATCCAAACTTGACCAAAGCCAGTTGGATGCTCTCTGCTAAGCTCTAAATTCAGCCTTTGGAGTTGTATTGATGCTCTAACATTAATTTTGCCCGTAACGATGTTGCTGCAGCCATCTAATGAGTCATGCTTCGACCCGTGCTGGACTGCGTGCTCGTTTACATCTGCTGCATGCTGGGCTTCCAAAAATAGGTGTAGATTTGGGAAGCAAACCCCATCGCTTTGGTCTGAAACACGTGTCGATAATTAATCCGCTCCTGCAACGGGCTTGTGGCGGGACGCGCGTGTGCCTCAGGAGTGTGGCTTCCGGAGAAGGGCACATCGGGGTGTATGGAGCCCCCAGACCCTAATCTTGTAGCAGATTGTCCACATCTGCAGGAGGGAGATGTTTAAATCGCTTTCCCCGCCGCGGAGCGGGGATGCGTGAAGGCGGGCGCGGCCCCTTTAAGAGGGGTAGCAC
>NW_009919663.1:0-7968 GCF_000696875.1 Nestor notabilis
AACCCAAACCATTCTATGATTCTATGAGTTGAGATCTCTTACATTAGGTCCTGAACCTCTCACTGACATATGTGACAGCTAAGGTTACTCAAAACTATCAGTCATTAAAGTATATGTGAAAGCAGAGATAAGAATAGAGCTCCATATAATACAGGAACTGATACATCTTTCAGTTTATTCTGTAGTTTTCAGAAGTTGTAATTTGCCATTTCAGTTCTAAGATGGTGTAATTTAAATGGATAGAATCATATTGATAAAAACAGTAATGATTGTATTGTTAATTGTTGTATCGGTCTTAAAACTTCTTCAACTGTGAAAGTGATCTTTGAGAAAACTGTCCCTATGTTGTCTATTTAATTTGAAAAGATGCTTGCCAAAAAAAAAAAGAAAACTTTTAATGAAATTAAAAAAGGATTTCTGTCTTCAGAGCCCATTTGAAAAATGAGAGTAGACTTTTCATTGTTTTCTTTTTTATGCAAAAATATGCCAAGTAAGTTAGGTAATTTGGCAGCTGTGTGCTATTTGATACCCACTGTACCTGAATGTTGGGACTGATGTTTGAAATTCAAATTCAAGTTTGAATTTGAATGGAAGTTAATGTATGCCAGTAATATTGATCTTATAAACCTTGGATGTGTCTTTTAAAAATGTGCAAAATAGTAGAAAAAAAGACTGATGCAATTTTTAGAAACTAAAATGGATCACATGCATTGTCATCCTGAAACAGAAGACAAAACATACAATTAGCTGGCATTCAAAGCTAAGATGCACACAGTGGGGTGCCTTGTTTTGATAATGGTTTATTTTTTTTTTCCTTTTTCAATTATTGTGCAACTTCTCATGTTCATAATCAAAAATAAACAACTAGAGAGAGAAAAATTAAACAGACTATTGCAGCAAAAGTGGTTGAATAGGACACTTTCAAATTTCTTTGTAGCTGTAATAATTATGTCTTTGCACCTACATCACAATTGAACCTCAGTGGGAGGGCATTAGATCAGATGATGGTGGTAGTCTCTGTTGTTATAAAAATATGGTACTAAGATATGTAACCATAAGAATATTGCATCAAATCCCAAATCCCAGATTCTGAAGTACAGATAGCTGTGATTTTCATTGCAGGCTTGCATACACCACCTTTTGTCAGCTCCACCCATATTGCCAGTCATGGCAGCAGCTAAATTATGTGACTGCACTACACCTGGCTGCTTTTCCAAGACAAGATACCTGTGTTTCTTTAACAGCCTTTTAGACTATGCTTTTCTGACAGATAATATTTTCCAGATTTTCCTTTGTGAGAACCTCAGCATATTATAAGTTATTCTTGTTCTAGGAATAATGATCACTGAAAATGAAGTTATGAAAATGCACAGCAGAAGTTCATTAGGAGAATATAAGTGTATGTAATGCTTTCATACATATGTGTCATAATTTTAGCAGTTTACTGATATGTTTTAAGATATTTTTTCTTAAATTCGTTTAATTTTCCAGATTACAACCACATATCCCATTTAACCTTCATTTGAAAACAAGCAAGATGATGGGACAGTTACAAAACCTGCATTTCTAATGGTGCATACAATTTTAAAAGTTTGGATGCCTTTATAGTCTAATGATAGATATCTGTTTTATTTAGTAAGAGATAGTTGTAATTAACCACAGGATTGGCATAAGTATGAACTAAACTATATGTCATCTAAAAGAAATATAACTCCTTATCCGCAGGTTTAAATTCCCTTCATGATACTTTTAGTAGATAAGAAAGAAAATACTGAGACAGTTGTGCTAGTTCAGGGATAGGATATTTGTTTTCAGTGCTGGTTATTCAGTTTCTGCTGCTGGAAGTGTGGAAGTTGAAAATTAGAGATATAATAGAAAAGTTTATGTTTAAACTAATAGTGATTGCCCAGGTATTAATGACTGTATAGCATAATTTAAAATTGCAGATCACCTAAGTACTCTGAACTCCATGTTGATAGAAAGCATATGTTTCCTAAAAATGTATGTATTTCACTATTAAAACATACAGCTAATTTTCATGCTCTTTGCACTTTCTTTGACAGATTCTGTACAGAATAACATATTGCTGTCTGGAATAAGATGCCTGAGTGTGCTGCAAGTTTATTTATATATATATTTTTAAAGTATGGTTAGTATTAGTCAATATATAGACAAAGAAAATTGATGTATGCCTATGTAAACTTTGTAAGATTTCTTGTCCTTTCTGACCTAACTTACCTCCATTAGAGAAAGAAGCCATGTTGACTTTTTAAACTGGTATGTCAAAACCACAGCCTTCAAACCCACTGTCCTTTCCTTCTGACAAAAGACTAATGAGCTACTTTAAGTTATTTCTCTTCTCCTATCATTTCACAGTGCTCTGATAATCTGGAATGAAAGGACCATTTTATTTTTCCTCTTTATAACAGAACAAGAATAATGCTATCTCCCATTTCTGTAGGGACAAGTCAGTACAATCTCTGTTTTGTCAAAGGAAAGAAAAAAAAGCATTAATGTTCTAACAGTCTCAAAGGTAATGGTATGGAAGGAATGTTTTCAGAAGGTACCTATTGATAGAGAAGACTATATTGCTAGCTGTACACACTTGAAGTTGTTACAGGAAGAGAAAAATTACTCTAGTGATATGAATCTCAGCTATGCATATTTCTGGTATTGATTTTATATATGATGCTTGGTAAATGAATTAAACCAAGGACATGCAGGTCTCCTATTTTCTTGATTCTAACTTTTTGAAATCAGCTTCTTTTCAGCTGAAAATTGGTTGCAAGTGAAATCAATAGAAATATGCTTATAGTCATATATATATAAGCATATAGTTGATTTTAGCTGATCCTGTGCCTGGAGTTTATAAGCACTGCTGGGTATAGAGAATACAGGCCTGAAGCTAATATATGCTATACTTCATCACGTTTACACTGCAAAACAGTTGGATCTACTGTACTGGAGGTGAATAATCATGCAGTATAGAGCAGAGGCAGTTGTGCTGCAGAGCATTTCAATAAATTTAAGAAGCAATTTCAAGATAAGTTTCAGGAACATCTTGGTTCATGTAATAGTTTAAGAATAATGTGATGCTTAAAATAATTTTTAAAGAGGATGTAAAAAACCATACAAATGCTATAAACTATTATTGAGGCATGCAAAGAGCTCAGTGTAAACAAACTAAATAAGTGATTTCCTGAAATATCTGCATGTAATCTGTTGCAGCTTTTCTTTACTTTGAATGCATCACACACGTTATTTTTGCTATAAACTTAGTCCTGATGAGTTTCTCTCTTTCTGATCCACTCAAGAATCACTAACTGTGTTTGCTAGGTGAATACAGGAAGATTCTTAGCCATGCTCTTTTAGTCATATTTTGGCACATGTGAAAAAAATCACTCCAAGCAGCACCGAATTTGCATCCCTCTCTTTCCAATTCTTAAAATGAAGAGACATTCTAAAACAGGTAAGAAATGTAAGATCTGTTGGTATGTCTCCTACCATTAAAGAAAATATTTTTGAACTCTAAAAAAGGTTGGAGAGAAACATAGCCTTCTGTGGTTAGAAATACTAATTGTCTCTGAGACTGCTTGTAAGTAAACTATCCGTATATTTGCTTGGATATTTTTGTAACCCAGATAATACTTTCTCTTCCCCAGTACATGAGCAATTTTTTCAAACCATCTATATTCATCCATGACAACTGTTACAAATAGAGCTAACTTTAAACAAACAAACAAAAATACAATATGCCAAGAAGTAATAAACCAGCTGATTGATCGCTATAGTTATAAGTTCCTTTTTACGTGTATTTTCCATTCTGTGCAAAAAAGTGGGGCTAACTGGCATGTTATTCCCCTGTGTCAACACAATTCTACAACTATGTTGTACTAAAGATTAATATGATTCCATATGTAGATTCCACATTAATTTTTACTGGAAATAAAAGGGTTTTTTTGAACCAACTAAAAAGATACATACTCATCACCTCTGTCTTCTACCAAAAGTATATAACGGAATTTTTTTAGTGATTTCAGCATTCATTCTTTCAATTAGGAGGCAATAGATATAGAATAATAATATCTGAAGGGGGCCTACAGGGATGCTGGAGAGGTACTCTTCATCAGGGACTGTAGCAATAGGATAAGGAGTAATGGGTTTAAACTTAAACACAGGAAGTTTAGGTTAGATATAGGAAGAAGTTCTTTACTGTGAGGGTGGTGAGGCACTGGAACAGGTTGCCCAAAGCTGTGAATGCTCCATCACTGGCGGTGTTCAAAGCCAGGTTGGACAGAGCCTTGGGCTGGACGTGGTAAAGTGCGAGGAGTCCCTTGCCCACGG
This sequence comes from Nestor notabilis, assembly GCF_000696875.1. Taxonomy (NCBI): domain Eukaryota; kingdom Metazoa; phylum Chordata; class Aves; order Psittaciformes; family Psittacidae; genus Nestor; species Nestor notabilis. The sequence continues at coordinate 4,345 of NW_009919663.1, forward strand.
CAGGGGGGGTTAGAACTAAATGATCTTAAGATCCTTTCCAACCCTAACTATTCTACAATTCTACAATAATAAACATGCTACAAATACATTTGAAAAAACCCTTAAAACCTAAAGTTTTCTATAGTTGCTGGAAATTCTGAAGACTGTCAGGAGATAAAATTGTGACTAAATGTCCTCTTACAACCTGATGCTTCTATCATTATAAAAGCAAAATGATGTTAAAGTTTGTCAGTTGTAAAGATAATTTTCACACAAACTGCTTAGTTTCTGGTTTTATCTGAAAACATTAAAGACACTCTTTTTTCCCAGAATTTCTTGTAGGTTTAGTTTCCTTCTCCTTCTTCCCTCCCATCCCTCCAAATATGAGAATGCTCTCTCTGCAAACTTGTAAAGTTCTACTTGATTTAAGTTCTTGGACGAAGATGGCAAAATGGAATAGGAACTGAAGACTTATACGAGAACTGTTAATTAGATTACTAAAATTCTGCAGGAACAGGAATTAAAAAAGATAGTTAATTTCTCTGAAGAGATGAAGAAATTAAACTGGTTTGGTTTGGGGTTTTTTTTTTTGCTTGACTAGTGGCCAAAAGGATTTCTGCTCTTTTATAGTCTGTTTATTCTATCTTGAAGTAAAGCAAAACTTAGTAAGATGTGCATGTGTCTGATTAAATAAGGCTATGCAGGGTAAGAATTGAATGGTTTTACTTAATAAAAAGGAAAAAGGAGGCAGGGAATGTCACTGTGTTTTATGCATTAAGAAAATAAAGCACAATGACACAATCTCACTTATTCTGATTTAGGCCTCCTTCTTAACGATAAGTGTCAGGAATTTCATTGTACTCTGCTCAAAGAAAAAGTGCCTAAGAACTCTAAGGGAGATTAAAATGTAGGACATGGTATAGAACTTTGTTTCCCTCTGCAAGTAAGATGGTCTACTTTTAACTGAAATCAGAAACATTCATTGCAGATGGTGTTGAAGCTCTTGATTGGAATCAAATTATTATTAAATGAGTACTGACTAAGCAAGATTCAACTTCAGATATAAATGACATAAGGACATTTTTTACTATTGTTAGATACTGTTAGTTCATTCAAAATCACCAGCAAGTGCTACCCAGTGGCCTCCAGGACTTGAAACATTTGTTCCATTTTTCAGGAAGCAAGTGTTTCCATTGAAGAGATGAACTACTAATTTATGATTCCAAAGTGAAGCTACATGGTCGTGGCTGATATGGTCTGTGCCTGGTTTATGTCTTTACTTTGTGTCCAGTGTTAAGGCAATAAATCTACCTGCTCTATTTCAGTGACGATAGTAGTTTCTACTTCATTGGATGGCATAACCAGTTAATATTCCGTGTTGTGTCCTTTAAGTCTGGAAAACCAACAAAAAAATCTCTTCATGGTGAGCAAGATACAAATATTAGTACTGTAAATCAAGGAATCCAGCTTGTGCCACTGACTGGATATAAACTGGTTAACCAAAGGGAATACATTTGTAGTATTTCCATAGATATTAGTCACTCAAGATGAAATTATTTTTAGTGTTTACACAACAGCAGGGTAACTTGCTTTTTCATAAGGCCTAGATCCTAACTGCAAGGTACTGGCAGGAGTAATATTTAAGGTCATAAATTGAAATATTCATTACTTTATTTGCCTTCTCTTCCTATCCCTCCTCAGGAAAAGTGCCCAGTCAGCTACTAGTTTTAGTGTAAGTTATGCTTCCCTTTTTTGTGTCAGTTGTATTGGTTTGGTGAGGAGAGAGTAAATGAATTGGTTTCAGACAGCACCTATTGCTGTTCCCTTGCCATTTGTAGGAGGAGCCAGATAACTGGTACAGCCTTACTGTAATTCAGGGAAAAGTAGCATCTCTTATGTTAACCTTTGTCACCTTATGGTTTAGACACTGTGAAGAGTAAAGGTGCTTTTGTTAAGAAAACATTAGACGATGATTTACCACAGTGGCTAAATTAAACAATAGAACATGCTGTAACTGACTTCTGTGAACCTACTGACTTCTGTGAATCTACTATACATCAGGATCTGTTTCTCTCTAATAATGGCTTTCTAAACAGCTTAAGCCTATGGCAACATTAATTTATAGCTTTGGCACACAACTAAATCATTGATTGTTATTTCTCTCTTTCTTCTATGAAAAAAAGTGTTTGTATATTTTCATACACTCTTGGTTTTGAGGCAGTTTTGAATTATTTTGAATATCTTAGACTAGATGCATACTACATGCCCTTTTTCTCCAAAGAGTTTTGGGCAGGATTAAAAGCAACCTTCTGCCTTTGAAGTTTTATCAGGTTCTTGAAACAAAAATACTTTTCATAATGCAGATTTTGGGTCATCATTAAGACTGTGAGTTTGCTGTGGTCAGTATCCTCATGATATAAACTGAGACTTGTCTTCAGATGATTTTGTATAAAAAGCCACATTACCTACCTTTTCAGTCTGTCTTCTACTGATAATGAATTCTGTGTTTACATATTTGATCCAGTTTTAGTGTTGGTTTTTTGTTTATTTTGTGTATTTAAATAGCAGTTATTTAGAGTGTTAAACTGAAGAAGAAATCTGGCCAATAACACAAACTGCAGTCCTGTTTCCCTTTTTTCTTGTGTAACAACTATTTATCATTGTTTAGTGTATCTGAGCATTTTGACTAGGACTTCTTCCCCTCCCCCCCCTGCCCCAGCCAGTGGCTTGCTTCATATCACTGTATTGTCAACACAGTTATTTCATACTTGAATACTTGCATGAGTGTTTAAGGATGAAGTGTGTTTTTAATTTTGAAGAAATTAAACATAATAAATAACATTTTTTAAGGTGTTGACTTAGAATCATAGTATCATAGAATAGTTAGGGTTGGAAAGGACCTTAAGATCATCTAGTTCCAACCCCCCTGCCATGACCACGGACACCTTGTACTAAACTATGCCGCCCAAGGCTCTGTCCAACCTGGCCTTGAACACCGCCAGGGTTGGAGCATTCACAACTTCTTTGGGCAACCTATTCCAGTGCCTCACCACCCTCACTGTGAAGAACTTCTTCCTTATATCTAATCTAAACTTCCCCTGTTTTAGTTTAAAGCCATTACCCCTTGTCCTACCACTACGGTTCCTAACGAAGAGTCCCTCCGCAACATCCTATAGGCCCCCCTCAGATACTGGAAGGCTGCTATGAGGTCTCCATGCAGCCTTCTCTTCTCCAGGCTGAACAGCCCCAACTTTCTCAGCCTGTCTTCATACGGGAGGTGCTCCAGTCCTCTTATCATCCTTGTGGCCTTATTCTGGACTTGCTCCAACAGCTCCATGTCCTTTTTATGTTGAGGACACCAGAACTGGACACAATACTCCAAGTGAGGTCTCACAAGAGCAGAGTAGAGGGGCAGGATCACCTCCTTTCACCTACCGGTCATGCTTCTTCTGATACAGCCCAGGATACGGTTGGATTTCTGGGCTGCAAGCGCACACTGCCTGCTCCTGTCGAGTTTCTCATCTACCGCCACCCCCAAGTCCTTCTCCGCAGGGCTGCTCTGAATCTCTTCCCTGCCCAGCCTGTAGCTGTGCCTGGGGTTGTGCCAACCCAGGTGTAGGACCTTGCACTTGTCTTGGTTAAACT
>NW_009919663.1:7980-24972 GCF_000696875.1 Nestor notabilis
GTCATGGCAGGGGGGTTGGAACTAGATGATCTTAAGGTCCTTTCCAACCCTAACTATTCTATGATTCTATAATTCTATGAAATGGACTGTTCTAAGGTAAATTAAATATATTGAGGCATTTCTGTATAACTGTACTATTCTGAACTAACAAGAGTTGTTCCATTTCATGACTAATGTCACCACTCAATTGTATTATTCCTCCTTTACTATTTTACTGCTTTGCTTTCCCATAACTGAATCCACATTTTGACCCAGGCAGCCACAGAAGACTGAGCTGAACTCTCTCAGATTGTCACTCATAATCTCTGTATGGCACCATCTCAGAAGAGAGAACTACAGATTTAACCCAGTAAGAAAGCCCATCCCTTACTACCTACTAGTACAGTTTACAGTCACTAATAACTCGTATGAAACTGTGTGAAATGACAGAGATTTATGGAGAGTCATTGCACTGCATCTGGTCTTTCTTGCAAATGTGATGTTTTTTGTATCATTAATCTAACTAAACCCAGTGGGGACTTTCTGGGGCTCTACATTAGACTGCAAAAATGAAAGAAAGGTCAGAGCATGTCTATGACACTGTTCTAGGTATTCAAACAATCTCTCACAATCTGTTATTCTGACATAACCCAGCAAGCTCAGCCATGCATTGTAAGAGGAGGAGAAGACCTACAATGAAAAGTCTGGAGAAATCTCCTTACCCATTATTCAGCCACAGGATGATTTTGAGATTTTTCTACTCTGAAACAATTGCAATGCTAATAATACTACTACTAATAGTAGTAGTAGTAGTAGTAATAGTAGTAGTAATAACAAGTTGTAATTTTGGTTTACAGGAGAAAAAATGGTTTTGGCCTCCTGCTGCCGTAAAGCCAGGCAGCTAATACCAGTATCTTGGCAAATGTTGGGATATTGTCTTATAAGCACATTTGTTGCACCCTACTGATCTTTTTTGAAGAAAGAGTAAAGAGGAGGTCAAGCAGTTGTTTTCACCGTCAGCATTTTCAGTGCTAATCACTGCACTCTCTAGCTGATTCACTGTTGTATCCAAACATATGGTTGAGTAGTTCAGCCTTGGATCTGTTTTATAGAGTAGATATTTAATTGCTGTTGCATAGGCTGTGGGACTGGAAAGCTTACCTTGAAGTCCACTTTGTCCATTAGATTTTCATTACTGAAAAGTTAAAAAATTTCAATACATCAGAACTAGTTATTGATGTTAACAAAGGCTCATTGAATGTCTGCTTCAGCTCCCTATGTAACTTTAAATTCTATTTAATTTTAATTATTTATGAAATTATAACCAAATGAAACAGATGAAACAAGTATATAGGAGCATTACTGATTTGTTTTTTATTTTTAACATTTTCAGTGGATTATTAGATCATAATAACATGAAATATATTTTGTGCAACATCACTTTCTTGGTCATTACATAGTCTGCTTCATCATACAGCTACTCTGAGCTGCTGGAATAAGGCAGATAATCTCCTCTAGCTTCACCAAATTGTTTCTTCTTTTTAGGTATGGAGTTGAAATCCTTCTGTGAAATTTATGAACCTCAAGTGGGGATGAAGAATAAAAGTGTTTGTGAAGGCAAACACAGTGCTCTAAGTATCAGGCTTCTGGAAGCAGCCTAAAATTTAATTTTGATAGAATTAATTTCATAGGGGAATCATTCCATGTTATTCATACTTTCAGAAAAAAAAAAAAAAAAGACTGTGTTCCCATCTGTTCATGTATGTGCATGCATCCTCAAATGATCATGTAAACACACAATGATTGGGTCACCTGTGAAAAACTCTCATGGCACTATTTCTTTGGAATATCTGCTAGCAAGACTGGAAAGCAATGCAGATGACAGGTGATTTTTTTTGATTAACATACTTGTCCTTATAAATTTGTGCCTTCAGATACGGGGGAAGCAGAGTCTAAACTTTTTTGCCTTTTCCTCTTGACTTGACCTTGGAATGTGTCTGGTAAAACCTCCTAGAAGGAAAAACAGTCCAAGTTTTCTCATTCCAATGTGAATTTTTCTTCCAAATAAAACATTGGATTCTGTGGATTTGTTCAGTTGGTTTCATGGGGGTTTTTGTTACTGCTTTCAAACCCTATTATAGAGAGATCTCTTTAGGCCCTGAATTTTCATATTCAACATTAAGGTCTAAGTATCAGCCATTTGTAGCTTTTACACAGGCTGTAATGTTAAAATATTTTTTTCTGAATTAAACAGTACTAATGAAGTTCTTTCAAAACCAAAGTAAACACTGTATGTATATATAGGCATCAGTGTAATCAATCTGTATTTAATTAGCATAACAATTCATTGACTACTTATATCCTATCTATGCCACTGGGAAGACACTGGGATATGAAACACTTAAATGCAAACATGATGATTAGTTCTGTTAAACAGAAACATGTTGAGGTATGGCTTGAGCTGTCTGTACAGTTATTTCACTGTTGAGGTTTTATCTGGTGAATGAAAAATCTCTCTCTTCTCATTGCTTTAACAATCTTTTAGATTTGAGTGGCAAGTACATGGTAAGCTACCTGTGTGTGCTGATTTGACCGCTCACTGCAATTGCGGTAAAATTGAAGAAGGTCCGAGATGAGAATAGTTTATTCTTCCTGTTATTTGGAACATTCTAACATATTCTGTTATTTGGAACATATTCTAACACATTATTCAAATGAGTACGAGGATACATAGATTTATTTTTCATTGTTTTGATTATGAGATTTTATAAATGGGCAGTTAAAGTGGATACAACAGTTATTGATTGGACATATACCAAATTCTTGAAAAGGAGCCATGGCAGATTTTCAAGCTGTCTACAGTACTCCTAGGTTGAGTAGGAGCCCTTTTACTACCATGGTGTGTGCAGAAATTTTATATTATAGAAGAAGCTCATCAACACAAATGTGTGCATTGTTCATACTTCAGTAAATCAGAATAAGAAAGTACAATGGAAAATGGCTTCTTTGAAACTAAGATGGAACTTAGATATTTCCCTCTTCCATCTCTGGTACACAAATTCCAAATAACTGAGATTTAAAATCCCTGTTGAGCTACTGCCTGCTGTTGGTCATTCCCACATCTCTTTGTATACCATTAAAATTTCTGTTAGCAAGCTCTCAACTGAAAATGTTCACATTTATCTTTGCTGTAATATCCTTCTGTGGGACTTTATCTGGAAGCTGTTTCTGTATCACTCTTAACTTGATTGGTCTATATGTGACATTATCACAGCATCTAAGTAATATCTCCATTATTAAATTAGTAGGAACAGAATCTTTTCTGAAAGACAATGTTTCCTTCACTAATAACTTTACTACTCCCTTGTGGAAAACCTGCCTCCTGTCTGTTGCTGCAGCTGGACTATCTTGTTCATAACCAGTGTATTCATCTTAAAACACTATGCCTATTTTGCCATCCTTATTCTGACTAAAAAATACTTCCCTCACATTTCTTCTTGCATTCATATCTTTTTATTTTGGGGTTATTCAGGAGACTACTCATGTTATCAAAAATTACAGTATGTCTAACCAGCAAATAAGAACAATCTGTTTTCCTTAATGATTTATGAATGAGACAGTGGCCTGACTGCAGCAAAATCTGACACTCTGAGCCCTGCATCTTATGCCTTATTTATGGCAGTATATCTATATCAAGGATGAAATGTCTCATGTCAAAAATAGGCTGGTTAAGGAGATCAGTTGATCTTGTGCATGCAGAGATCTTTCTGACTTAATACAGCTTCTCACTGTAGGTTCTGATTTTTATTGAATTTTTAATTATTTTTTTTTTTTTTTTTTGCTTGTGAGGGAGGCAGGGAGTTGACCTACAGAATAAAAGTAAAACATCTTGCTAATGGAAAGAAAACAGGACAAAGTCATGGATCCATGGAATCAGGGAACAGTCCAGGTTGGAAAGGATCTTGAAAGATCATCTTGTCCAAAGTTTCATGGGAAAGGGGGCCTAAATGAGCTAAATGAGATTATCTAGCACCCCGTCCAATTGCATATCAAAAATCTTCAGTGGTGGCAACTCCAGCATGTCCCTGGGGATGTTGTTCCAGTGATTGACGGTTCTCACTAAGAAAGATGGTTTCTTATATCAAGATTCATTCTCTCCCAGTGCAATTTCTACCCTTTGCTCCTTGTCTTTTCCATGTGGGTCCTTGTGAAAAGTGAGCCTCCATCCTCTCTGCATATGCCCTTTGAGTACTGGAATACTGTGGTCCACCCTGAGCCTTCTATTCTGCAGGGAAAAAGTACCTAACTCCTTTAGTCTTTCTTCATATGGAATTCACTCCAGCCTGTGATCATCATTGTGGCTCTCATTTTGTCCCACTGCAGTCTGTCTGCAGAACTGTGGGCACCAGAACTGCACACCATACTCTGAGTGCACCATGACAAGCACTGAGTAGATCAAGATGATCATTTTCTATCTGTGCTAATAATGCCCCTGAAGATGCAGCACAGGACCTGACTTGCCTTCACTGCTGCAGTGGTGCACTGCTGTCTCATGTTCCATTTGTTGTACACCAGGACCACCAGGGCTTTTTCAGCAAAGCTGCTTCTCAGCCACACAGATCCTAGCTGGTACTTGGCTCTTTGGTTATATTGTCCCAAGTGGAGGGCTTCCCACTTATCTTTGTTAAACTTCATACTGTTCTTCCCATCCTGATTTTACAACTTGTTCATGTCCCTGTAAAATACTTCTCCTTTCTGATATGTCCACCTAACCAACCAGTTTAATGTCACCAAAAACTTGGTGAGGGTGCTTTCAATCCCGTTATCTAGGTCATTTGTGAAAATGTTGAACAGGCATGGGGCTAGCTGTTGATTCCTGGGGTACACAACCATGACAAGTTCTAAGCCTGGTTAAAAACCATTGATTACCACCCTGCAAGAGCAGACTGTGAGCCAATTTCCTACTCACATCATAAAGCACCCATCCAATCTGTATCTTACCAGTTTCTCCAGGAGAAGGGTGTGGGAAACAGTGTCAAACACTTTGCTGAAGTCAAGGCAAACAACATCCACTGCTTTCCTGATGTTGACAGAAGATGTTATATTGTATAAGATGACCAGGTTAGTCAGATATTACATGTCTTTGGATATCCTGCACTGGCTTTTCCCAATCATTGCTTCATTTGGTTTGCAATGGTACATAGGAGGACTTTTTCCATTACTTTCTCAGGCATTGAAGTAAGGGTAATGTACCTATAGTTTCCTGAGTCCTCTTTTGGGCCCATCTTGTAGATGGGTGTGACATTTCCCATCTTCCAGTCATCAGGGAGACACCTGGATGTCCACAACTTTTCAAATATTATGGATAGTGTCTTTGAAACAGTGTCAGCTATTTTTTTTAACACCTAGTGGTGAAATCTCTCCAGGCCTATAGATTTACGTGGGCTGAGCCCTTGCAAGAGGCAATAACCCAGCCCTTCTTGCCCTTCTCCTATCACAAGTGGGTTGATGCATGTGTTATCATAACTTTTTGATCCTGTGATGTGGGCCACATCAACACTGGTAAAGACAGAGTCAAAGAAGATACTGAGAACCTCTCTCTTGTAGGCAGTATTAGTGACTAGTTTCACTGCCCTATTTAGTAATGGGTCTATGTCTTCCCATCCTTCTGCTTTCTGCTTACACATCTGAAGAACACTTTCTTCACATCTCTGGCCAATTTCAGGTCTAGCTGAGCCTTTCTGCATCTCTGCATGTACTAGCAAGGTTCTTGTAATCTTCAGCGGCTATTTGGCCACTTTTCTGTAGTGGGTGTGCTTCGTTTTTGTTTTTAAGCATGATCAAAAGCTCATTGTTAAGCCACGATGGTGCCTTGTTCTGCCTTCTTTCCTTTTTTAGGGAATGGATTGTTCTTGTGCTTCCAGGAGGCTTCTCTTGAATAACTCCCAACATTCACAAGCTCTGTTGTCGTCCATGGATGCTTCTTATAGAATCACCCACAAATGGGCTCTGAATCTAAGGAAACTAGTTTTTTTAAAATCCAAGGTCTCTGCCCTACTACTAGTCTTCAGTGCACTTAGCAGGATCTTAAATTCGACAGTGTTATGATCACTGCATCCAAGGCTACCATCGGTAGTTATCTTGTTAAGTAAGTCATCTTGGTTTGTGAGCAGTAAATCCAGCAATGTGCTGCTCCTAGTTGTCATGTCCAGCACCTGTAGAAGGAAGCAGTTGAGAAGTGTTGAGAATGTCCTCAATACATTCCAAGAACCCGAGAGGTGTCTTGTGCACCATTGTGTTGTTTTCCCAACAAATATCCAGGTAATTGAAGTCATTCATGAGAACCACCTTTGCTTGGCTTGAGAGAGAATGCTTATGCAACCACATTAAGGTTTTCATCTCAGTTTCATCATTCAGACTGGGAGGTTGGCAGCAGATACTTAACATGACATCCCCCTTGGTGAAGATTACTCTAACCTTGATCTGGATCTGTGTCTGTGGTCTCCGTATGCTGAAATTCCTCTTTTACATAAAGTGCAAATCCACCTCTGTCGTGGTTCAAGCCCAGCCAGCAATTTGGAACCAAGCAGCTGCTCACTCACTCCCCCCTCTCTTCCTTCCTCCCCCTGCTCTCGGAGGGATGGGGAGGAGAATCAGAGGAATGTAACTCCCATGGGTTGAGATAACAGCAGTTCAGTAACTCAGGTATAATACAAACCACTACTGCTACCAATAATAATGCTCAGAGGAATAACAAGGGGAGAGGACACAACCGCTCACCACCCTCCAACTGATACCCAGCCCGACCCGAGCAGCGATCTGGGCCTTCCGGGTAACTCCCCCCAGTTTCTATACTGGGCATGACGTGCTGTGGTATGGAATACCCCTTTGGCCAGTTTGGGTCAGGTGTCCTGTCTCTGCTTCCTCCTGGCTTCCCCTCCTCCCTGGCAGAGCATGAGACTGAGAAAGTCTTTGTTCAGAGTAAACATTACTTAGCAACAACTAAAAACATCGGTGTTATTAACGTTGTTCCCAGACTGAAAGTTAAAACCACAGTACTGCACCAGCTACTAAGAAGGAGAAAAAATGAGTGCTGTAGCTCAACCCAGGACAACCTCCTATTCTTTGCTTCCTGTTTTCTTGGAAGACTTTGTAGCCACTCCAGCCATGTGAGTTTTCCCACCAAGTTTCTGTGACTCTCATGAGATTCATAGGTCCCAGACTGAGTATGAAGCTGCAGTTCTTCCTGTTTGTTGCCCATACTATGTGCATTGGTCTACATGCACCTGAGGTGCCTGGACTCAGGGTTCTTGCCTTTGGAAAAGATTGGAGAGCATTCTTCACTACCCTGGTAGTTAAGCTCATCACCCACCATCTTGGTTATGAATATGCAGGTGTTACAGCTTTGGACCCTATCCACCAAGTTCATTAATTAGAGGAAATATCTATTCTGAAGTTTTTGTGTACAGCAAAACAGACATGGACAACTGTGATTTCTACAGAACTTACTTTTTTTTCATTCACATAGTAGTGTTAATCATTGCTTAGAACCCCATGGTATAATGGGTTGAACTCATCCCATAAGCTTTAGAATCAACAAAGGTAAGATTCTACAGTGCAATGGTGAGTCTTCACTAAGTGAATTAAATGTAATCATTGTGGTGTTTCTATCATCTTGAATATTAACAAGCCAGATGAAGTAGCAAATTATTATGTAAACTATATATATCATGAGTTAAACTCTTAGTATGCAAACATTTACGTAGAGTTTATTGATCAACAAATTAGACACAAATCATATTAAAATAAATAGAAATCACTAATTTCCATACCGAATATAAACCAGAAAAACTTCACTTTTTTATGTATGGTAATAACCCTCTAAAACCATTTATTGCCTCATATATGCCAATCCTTAAGTAGTTAATATCACGTATATATTATTTGAGGAATATTCTTTACAGCATCAAAGTATTAGCCTTTTCATAAATATATCTGAGGTGTTTCTCATGGTTTTAATTAACATCTAAGAAAATGCTGGTGGTCTATAAATTACTTTCTCCTCCTTTCCTCACCTTTCCTTTCCCACTGATACATGTTTTTATTTGTGGCATTCATTTCTACAAGATGCTTTGAAGATATTTTTGCCTCTGCTTCCTGCTTTACAAAGTTAAAATCTGAATGTCTTTTCTGACAAGGCCACAATTTTTAATACGATGTGTTTCCCAGCTCATAACAATGATAAATAGAAGATTACAGTGCAGTGTATATTATAAACTTTTAAGACTTGAATTCAGGTGAACACTTGAGAAACAAGTAAAATACTATAGGCTTGATTTTAATATCAGTATTTCTTCTACTCTGTGAACTCTGTTTACACATTTAAGAAAAATTTAAAATAATTCAAGACAATTGATTCTTGCCATGTGTTAGTTATACTTCTGTGCATTTTATTTCAAAGATTGAGTTCCCAGCAGGGACCTGGAACCAAATCAATAGTCTGAAGAGTTTCATGTCAGGATTCATATAATACAGATACAAACAGATTGCACTGCATATAAGTGTGCTCACATATTTTTTAGTCTTGGTGGTTTTTTTTTTTTTTTCATTTTTATATATTGCTTTATTCATGACTAGTCATCCTTTGGGATAACTTTAAGATGCACTGATTTTTATTAGATAAACTATAGCCCTTTGGCTGACATTCTAGTAACATTTTCCTGAGTGTCAGCTGATCCTTTTAATTCATTTTTAAAGATCATCAAAGATTTGATTGCTATGTTGGCCTGTGTTGTAGCTTAATCTTTATTTACCCTTTTTTTTTAATGTATACATAACAATAGCTGCTCAAATAAGGGATTCAGGCTCAAAATGCAGTCCTGATACAAGTTTAGATGATTCACATGTGATACAGATGTCAGTTTCCCGCACTTATTGCAAGCATCAGGATGCTTTTTCAATTAAAGTTGAAGCATAGTAGAATTAATGTTTTGAACTAACCTTAAAAGTAAAAAAAAAAAAAAAAAATCAACAGGAAGAAAGTAAAGCAGCCCTGCCTCAGACTGACTATGAACTGTTATTGATTGTCCAAGTGGTTTCTTGTTATTGAAATCTCAGTTGCTAATTCATTTTAAACTATCCTTTTACGGCAGTCTGGCTTACTAACCAATGCAAACATTGTGAGGCCACTTTACCAACTTGAAATGAGTTTCAACCAAATTACAGCTTTTATTCCCTACCATTTGAGGCAATTACAATAAAAAAAACAACTACCAGAGAAAAACGCGTTTGGAGAAATTAAGAATAGTATTTGTAAAGAGGAAGCATTGATTCATCTACTGCATTTAGGCATTTGAATTCTGTTCATTGATTGTGTTTGAAATGTCTTTGTTAACTGAAGAAAGTTACATGTGTCCAGTATGAAGGCTTTCTTTCCAAGCCTATCAACACATTGGATAAAATAAATTATATCCCCTTAAAATATTTCCTTTTTGTACCCATAATATTTTATCTCATAGAAGATGTCTAGGACTAGGTGAACTGTGTGTGCAAAAGACTGCTCAGAAACATACAAGCACCTATCTTAGGGATACCACCCTGATATCTGATCCTTGACATAGCGGGGCTTGGTAAGTGTGTCCCAGGATTAAAGTGAATGACCTGGATGTAGCAGGAAGAAATGTATGTGCTTGCTAAAATGCAAATTGGTACAGTCAAACTAATTACTCTAAATTATAACTGCTGTTAACAATAGATGCATTAGAGATCTGCAAGCCTGGAAGGTAATTTTAAAGACATAACATACTAGTTATCTGTACCCCTATCACTTTTCTAAAAATCTTTTTTTGTTTTTTTCCATTCAATAAGACAGGTGAGGTAATGAGACAGTGACTCATTAGTGGGAAGAAGGGTGACGACATTGTTTAAATTCCCATCTATATTCTTCTTCTGGTGTACCATACAGCTGAATCAGCTTGTTGATTTTTAAGCTGAAAAAAGATTAGCTTTTTGGTTTTCCCTTCGCTGGATTCGCTGTCTGCCAGAGCAGCGAATGCATTAATTTCTTCTATTCAGACAGGCAGTGGTGCTAGTTAAAGGAATTTATATAAGAACACAGTGTGGAGAAGAGAGGGCAGTAGAAGGGCACCAGTTCTTTAGGAGCAGCAAATCACTAAATCTCTCACTTGTTTTCCTGAGAATGGTTGTTACTTTGCCCATATCAGTGATCTGTTCTGCAATTCAGCCTCAAAGAGACAAATAGACAAAAATAAAGGAAATGTGCTACAGAAACTGATGGTTTGTTTCACAGTTCTCCTAAGACAGCTTTGTTGCTGAGAAAAGTTGTATGAAATTTACAACCAGGTTAGATATTAAAACTAAAAATAAAGTGTTTGTTTTGAAATACTACATTTAATTTTTATTTTTTAGAAATCTATTTTAGAACCGTAGAATAGATTTTTTTTTGGTAAATTTTACTCTTTATTCTTCTGTAATAATATATTTTTAATATAACTACATAGAAAAACTTTATCAGTCAGGAAAATAACTTGCAACATGTCCCTGTTTTTGTATGTAGTCTTCTTCATTCAGTTTTGCTACTGAAGTTGCAGGGCAGGAAAGATGCAACTTATTTGTAACATTTCATTTCTTTTTCATCATAACTATCACCTCTAGATATTTAATATTTCTAAATCTTGTGTTAAAGCATAATGTTGAAATACAAGCCTTGAAACTTTTTTGGTAGGTAATCCTGCCTTACAAATAATAATAATATTTCATTCTTAGCACTGAGCTTGTAAAGAGAAAAGCATTTTTGATAAGCAGACTGATAACTTCTCAAATTCATTATTCACAAAAGCACAGTGCTCTGTCTCTTAAAATTCAGTGTTTAGCATGTTTTGATCATAAGCTATAGTTATGTGGAACTCTTCTTACTTTGCTGAATCTTTCTGTTTTGCAAGACTAATCTCTTCTTGCTGCTCTTCTGGTTTTTGAATTTCTTGTCTTGAGTGCTCACGAATAAAGCAGTTGTAAGAATTTTCACCTAGGGCAAGATAACTTTGTAAAACCTTCTGGTCTTTAATCTCTCCTTTAATGCCTCTATCTGTGTTATGTGAGAGAATTTGAAAGAAAAGGTAGGCCATTTTGCGTCAGTAGCAAAAGTAGCAAACACAAACTTAGTCTGTGTTCACAGAGAACTAGGAAAGAAGGAGGAAATAAGGTAAATCACAATGTTTCTAGATTCTCAGAGAGAAATATTGCTGTATATTTTATACTGGTAAGTACAGTCTCAGAAAAAGCATAGATCTGGTCTGTGGTGCAGAGCTGAGTTACACAGTATTACTCAGTTGACATTCAGTGTATACGTTCCTCTGTCTTTAAAAGGAGATTTTGTATTGTAAGTGTGCAATTGAAGCAAAAAGCAAATAATGAAGTAAAAATCCAGAGACCAATGTGAACAGTCTATCCTCCCTCCAAGAAACATAATTCTAGGAGAAAGTTCTTTCTGTAAGCATGCTACTAGCTGAAGGATCCTATCTTTATCATTTGTGCCTCTCTGTGGAGATGATTTCTCCTTCACAGTAATGAAACTTCTAAGGAGGCATCCGTGGTTTGTTTGTATGACCTAAGATCCATACAGAAGTACAGCAGATGTGTATTCCTAAATGAGAAGGAATCATAGAATAGTTTGGGTTCAAAGTTACCTTTAAAAGCTGTGCAGTACAACCCCTGACAGTTAACAGGAACATCTTCAACTAGGTCAGATGACTCACAGCCCCATCCAAACTGAACTTGAACGTTTCCAGGGATGGGGCATTTACCACTTCTCTGGGCAACCTGTTTCTGTGTTTCAGCACCCTCACCCTAAAGAAAATTCTTATAGTTTAAAACCACTACCCCTTGTGCTATCACAAAAGGCCCTGCTAAGAAGTTTGTCTCCATCTTTCTTATAACTCTCCTTTAAGTACTGAAAGGTCACATGAGGTGTCCCTGGAGCTTTCTCTTCTAGGGGCTGAACAAACCCGACTCTCTCAGCCTTTCCTCACAGAAGAGGTGTTCTAGCCCTCTGAGGAATTTTTGTGGCCCTCCTCTGGTCCCAGTCCCACAGGTCCATGTCTTTCCTGTACTGAGGAGTCCAGAGCAGAAGGCAGTACTGCAGGTGGGGTCTCACACGAGCTGAGTAGAAGGACAGAATCACCTCCCTTGACCTGCTGTCCACACTTCTTTTGACGCAGCCCAAGATACAATTGGCTATGCTCCAGGCTTCACATCTTCTCTGAGACATGCCAATAATGTATGAACAAACTTCAAACCATATTCTTCTTTTCAGTATGCCTGTTGATTTTTAAAAGTAGAATAAATAATCAGACTCTGTTAGAGCAATAATTTATTTAGCTGAATATCTCACCACTGGCCTGTAACAGATGCTTATTTTTTTATACTAGTCAACTGGACATGGCCACACTTCTAGTCTGAGCACTTATTCTAATGATCAAACATAATAGATGCTAAGAGGCATGATTTTATTTATATTACTGAGTACTCTCCTAGAACATGTGTGAATTGTTCTGGGTTACAACACAAGATATTGACTGTTTCTAGCAGGCATTCCCCTTTGAGGAGGAAATGAATTTTGTTGTCTGGAGGCAAACCATTACAACCTACTAGCTTCAGAGCTTAAAACATTTTTTACTAGTTATAACCTTTGTGTTCATAGCTCATGGTGCGTTTTTATTCTACAAATTGGTTTAATTATTTTCAGACCATATGAAAACTCTTGATGTAAAAACACTCTGGGGGAATGAGTTGTTCTACTGTTTACCTGAGTATTATGTCTCTCAACTGTACAAACATGAACAGCACTTAAGAGTTGGTTAGGCTGAAGTTTTATATAGTAGTACGTAGAAATATAACTGCCTGTATGTTCTGCTCCTGATTATTTGGTTTTTGCTTGGGGTTTTTTTTTTTTTTTTTTTTCTGATTTTGGGAGGTTGTTTAATGATACAGAATATCAAGTTCACATGTTCATGAACTGTCTAGAATAACTCCAAGAGGTAGCAATGTGTTAAATTCATCACTGTATACCTGCAAATAAGGATTGTTGTCATGCATCACTTTTTGTGTATTTATCTAGATTGAATTTCCTATGTTTTCTTGACTAGCTTTTAAGGAATAACAAGATTGTTTGGAATTCTTTGTAGTTGGTTTTAGCTTTTACTCTAACAGTTAACTTTGAATTATCACATTACTCTATATGCCATTTTTGAAAACATTTAGGAATAAGGTGAATAACACAACCAGAAGGATTCCTGTTATGCTACTCTGCGCAAGAAACTAACAGCTTCTTGGTTTCTGTCTTATATCTTTTGACCTCTTATTAATATGTGAGAGAACATTTCCTCTTAACTCCTGGCTGCTTAAGGTTTTTTTTTTTAAAATATGAAGAAGTTAGTAATTTTTTTTTTTTTTTTTAAAGATCCGGGTATGAATTTGAGTTTACTTTGGACTCTGAGTCCTCTGTGGAATGAGGTTTGTGAAGCACAGTATCCAACCTTCTGAGTTTGGCTGGCTGATGGAAAATATAGGTAGGGGAGAGTAAGTTCTCTGCATGTCCCATTGGTACAAGATCTGAGAAATATTGAAATATAGGATGAATAAAATAGTTGGGATAAAGGAATAGAGAGCTAGGTTCTTGAGGTTTCCTATGGACAGTAATTTTAAGTATACTTCCATGATGAACAGAAGAACCTTATAAACATTGGTTTTCATTAATTTCAAACTAAAAATCTTACAGCCATGTATAATTTTTTTTTTTCCATAAAGATGTTTCATTGAAAATCAAGGGCTGCCTAAACATTATGCTTTATTGTAATAGGTAGCTCTACCTGTTCAGTCTTACTGCAAACATGAAAATACAGTCTAGTTCATAGTCCAGTATAATCTGTTCAACGATGTCAATAATTTCTCTAATGACATTAGAGGTTCATTAAAAGTAGCTCAAATGAACAAGGTAAAACAAAACAAACCAAAAATCCTTTATAATTATGTATTTAATGAAAAAAAAACCAAACACCAAAATCAATCAAAAACTCACAAAACAATTATTAAGGAATAAGTAAAATACATTACGCGTGTGCATAAAAGACCCTTAACCTGTGCGCAGGGTAGGAAGAGGTGACAAAATACTAGTAGTCAAAAAGGGTCGAGAGGATTGAGTCGTGGATCTCTTGAGAAAACTTAAGCTAGTAGGACCAGACAATACAGATTTGGGGGAGTGGGGTGCTGATAGTGCTGGCTGATATAATTTTGATGTGGCTCACACATCAGCTACATATATGCAAGAGATAGTGTATGTGTACAAAGTGTAGAACATGTTGGGGCAATCTAACTGACTTCTTTGATGAAATTATTAGATGTGCAGATAGCACTTAATGTAATTTATCATGACTTTAGCAAGGCTTTCCAAACCATCTCTCACAGCATTTTTGTATTCAATAAGATACATCATACCAGTTGAATGATCTGTTGATAAGTGAAAAACTTGGTGAACTATAAGGCTTAAGTGCAGCTAGTAAGTAATTGTACTGTAGCTGGAGGCTGGTTAAAATTGAAGGTCCTCCCGGGTCTGTGTGTGGGTCTTATCTTTATTGATATGTTTATGACTGACCTGGAGGAGGAGGTAGAAATAAACATCCTTTTCAAGTCTGCAAATGACACCAAGAAGAGATTCAACAGATGTGCCAATACAGGTCATCAAGAACCTCATGAAATTCAACAAAGCAAATACAAAGTCTTATATGTGGGACAGATTAATCCCAGGCTAGAGACTGGCTGGCTAGGAAGCAGTTTGACTGAAAATGCCCTGGTGGATCTGAGGAATACAATTATTTTTATTTACTTAACACTCAATAGCTTTATGTGGAATACCACATGCAGTTTCTCTTCACCCACCCCACATGCAAGAAAGGTCTTGGTAAACTGGAGCAAGTCCAGTGAAGGGCAATAAAGATTGCCTAATAGTACCCTGTGGAAAGAAGCTGAGGGATCTGGGCTTGTTTATCCCACAGAAGGTAAGGCTTATAGGCACCTAACAGCAGTCTTCCTGTATCTATGACTAGGTTATTGAGAAGCTGGAGACTGGGTTATTGCTAAGATACAGAATGGGGGGATGAGATTGTATGGTCATAAATTGAAACAAGAGAGTTTCCAAATAGACATAAGTAGACTAAAATCACTGTAAAGATAATCAAGGATTGGAAGAGATTGCCTGGAGACAAACCCTGTTCAAATACATATTTTATGCAAAAAAATCTTATTTAGGAGTCTTTGGCTGACTGAGTATTGGTGTGCACTCAACTCTATTGATAGTAAATTCCACTTTGCATTTAATTAAGACTCATTTTAGTGGAAGCTTTTTATTGGCCTAAATAAAAGCTGATTTCAGAATTGCACCTACACTCACACAAATTAGTGTCTACTCCAGAACTATACATGTATTCCTTATTTGACTGGGGAAAGAGATAAGCCAGATAGCTACTACAATGTCATATTAAGTGCAAGTACTTATTTAGAAAGGAGTAATAACTAGCACAGGGAGAATCAAACATCAGTTCCCTAAATACTTGGTGTGGAATTGTTACAACATGGCTTTTGCTGTCTTCTGTACCAACCTGAGATAATAGCTGCACTCTGGAAATCTAGCTTTCAGGTACACAAGGTGTGAAAGACTGATTCTAAAAAGCAACAGGATTTTTGGCCTACTGGGATTGTGATTGAAAGTGCCCCAAATAAAATTCTGCTGATGGTTTCAAGCTCTTAATATTTCATAAATGGTAGAGGAGAAATAATTTAGCTACTCGTTCCATTTTTGCTTTGATTTGGAAACTGTAGTGGTTACATTTTTACTTACATTTACTTACATTTTCTATCTGCTTTCTTTCTGAAGAAGTATTAGCCCTAAATGTCCTCAATTCCACAGTGTGTGGTCTCAGTCTTTGATTATATTATGAAAATAAGTAAAATCAATTATTGTAATTATAAAAATAGAGAGAAAGGGTAAATAAGTGTATATGAGGACTTGTTAAGTTAGAAATTAGCTCGAAATCTGTTTTATATAAGCTTTGCAGATTGTTTGGAGATTTATATCAGCTTTGGAGATAAAGACAACTGGAATGATATCTATCTGTGTATAACATTTTTCATGCTATACTTTGTAACATCTGGAATTTCTCTGAGACTCTTTGAAGGGACTCAGGAAAGCAAGGAAAGGAATGAAGCTTATTGACACTGGGCATAACACTTACTACAAAAATGTTCTCATCTGTGTAGGAAAATCCCTGATACTGAAAATTAAATTTGCTTTAATACTTCTAAAAAGTATTAGACTTTCTCTTTTTTAGAAAATCTCCATAATGGAGATTTTCTGATAAAGAGTAACAGCTTTTTGCCTTATCCTCTTACCCTGTTTCCAGAATTGAGCTTATACCCAGCACTGTAATACTTGTAGTACTTGTTTCGTGCTTGTAGTACTTGTATTGGGTTTACATGACAAAATTTTGGTAGTGGAGGGCTACAGGGGTGGCTTCTGTTGGAAGATGCCAGAAACTGTCTTCATGTCCAATGGAGCCAGTTCCAGGTAGCTCCATGATGGATCTGCCGCTGGCCAAAGCTGAGTCCATCAACAACATTGGTGGTGCCTCTGTCTTTACGTATTTAAGAAGTGGGGAAAAAACAAAAACCCACTGTGTAGCAGCAGCTGGGAGAGAGGAGTGACAATATGTGACAAAACCAATTCTACTGGCATCAAGATCATTTGAGAAGGAGGGAGAGGTGGTTCTCCAGGTGCTGGAACAGAAATGCCTCTGCATTCCATGGTGAAGACCATGGCGATGCAGATTGTTCCCCTGTGGCCCATGGAGGTCCATGGTGCAGCAGATATCCACCTGCAGTCTCTGAAGGACACCAAACTGGAGCAGGCGGATATACCCTTGTCCTGGGTTCAGCTACAGCAGT
>NW_009919664.1:0-50711 GCF_000696875.1 Nestor notabilis
TCTCGGCGTGGCTCTGCTGAGCAACGCTGCCCCGCTCGGCTTTGTGCACCTGTGCGCGGGCACGGCCGCCCGTGGGCAGTCCCGTGGGCAGTCCGGCTGACCCGACGCCCGTGGGCAGTGTCTACCGCGGCGTTCCTCCAGTGTGGGCAGTGTGGCACTGTCATGTGTATTCCGGAGGATCTGGGTATGTTTCATTGAAATTACACGAAGTGAAACAGTCCTTTACCTCAGGGACGCTCCAGGATTGACAGAAATACTTAAAAGTCTGATTTTCTTTTTTTGAAATCCACAGAATTTAGCATAAAGAGCTCAAAAGATTGACCAAGGCATGCTTTAAAGCACCTTTGCTTTATTTACTTACTGCAATGAACTACAATTTTTCCTTCTGCCTGGACAAATACAGTTAATAATTGATGAAAATCTGTGTTAATTTTTTTGTGCACGTGTGATGATCTGAAATGTATTTGGGAATGCGTGACCTAGGAGTGTTCATCTAATTCATACAAATCAAGTGTGGAATTGCTAATTGTCCTACGCTGCTTTTGTACTAATATTAGAATTGCCGTTGTGGGACAGACAGAAAGCATTGGTCCTCTCTGATGAAGCCCTTTGCCCCTGGCAGGGGCCTAGCCATTACCTGGGAAAGAAAAAGAAACACTGTGCAGCCCTCATGATTTTTTAGTTCTAAGCTTGGTCTAGAAGCCCAGACCTCTGCTATCTGCAACTTATTTATTGTTTTCAACTGAAACAAGTCAGGCTGAAATCTTCCTAAAAAGAAAAAAAGAGGTCTTACTGTGGGTTTTGTTTGTTTGTTTTTCCGCGTGGCTCATCTTTAATACCAGCTGTACTTTTCTCAGTAATACTTGTGATGGTGTATTCTTCAGACTAAGTATACACTGTGGACCAAGTGTAGTTACAGTGGACTGAATTTTCACTTCATTTAAAATAACTAAACACATGAAGTTATTTGTGGTATTTCCTTCTATATCCACTGTGACTGTCAGACCTTATCTCACTGTAACATTCATTTTATGTTAATGTCAGTATTTTGCTATGATTTCTTTTGGTAGACTAAACCTTTTTTTTTTTTCTTCAGCTTTCTTCATGTGAATCTGTTGTTTCCAGCTATTCTAGTTGCCCATCTTTGGACCTTTTATGTTGCAGAGCTGGTGTATTTGAGATGAGCAGAGTGGGCCTGCTGTTGTCAGTGAAATCATATGAAGCTATTATAATTTATCGACATTATTCTCTTACCCTTCTTAATTTGCCCCAGTATTTTATTTGCTGTGTGATGCTGCATGCTGAGCAGATGTCTTCACTGAGCTGTTGATTCAGCTAATTCTTTCCCCTTTGCCGTGTACAAGTAGTTTAAATTATTTCTTCCAATTTGCATTATCTTGCACTTGAAGGTGCGATTTTTCATCTTGAAATATGTAACTCGAATACACCAGGATTCAAAAACTAGCCTACAGCTGTGACACTGCAAAACCTGCTTTTATTTTATTGAGTCAATGTTTGCAAAGTCGGTGAGCCTGTTAAATCAGGACGTTCTCAGTGTGTAAAGTTAATGCTCAGTGCGTAAGGTAATGCTAGCTGCTTGCTAAGACAGCTGTTAACGAGAACATTGTCTTTCCTTCCAGCCCATCCTTTTTTATGTACCCAAGAGGGTTTTTTTTTTCTTCCCTCTCTCCCCCGAAGTGCTGACAGTGCACCTGGGACAGCAGCTAGAGTTGTGCACGCTCAGTGCTCCTGAAAAATAGGGCTCGTTTTTAAAGTAGGACCCAAAATTGGAGGTGGCTTCCGAGAATTGAAATCCTTATCTCTGTAAGGCTTCCTGCATTTGTAAGAGGAAAACTACAAAGCTGGATGAAAAAAACACTTCAGTATCTTCTAATAGAAGATGTTGTTATCTTCTGTATCACTATGAATGTTACACGCACGTGAGGAAGATGCTGCAGTGATCTCTGCCTGCTGTGAAGTTTTATTTCTTGAATGAGTTGGAGAGTCATAGGGAAGCTGTGGTTTAACTTTAGAGACATTTCCCTATTTGGTATGTCAACTGGTTGACTATATTTCACGCTTGAAGGACTGAATTTACTGTTAAAGGCGTTGGGAAGGAGTTTCACACAGAGGTGGATTTGCGTTTCTTCTGATGTATTGGGTACTGTCCTTTCCCTAGCAGAGTCCAGCCACTGCTTCCAACAGTATTACACATCTGGGATCCATTTGCTTTGCAGACACTGATGAATGTTATCTCAGGCCAACATGGCAAAGGTCAGTTCGTCTTCTGAGTGTTTGCTCAGTAACAGAGAAACTGAGTCAATAGAGTCTGACTGACATACAGCCAGTGGGAAGCAGGCTTCTTGACCCGGTGCCATTCAAACTGGTGCCTTCAAAGAGAGGCTTGAAAGGAACATTTCAGGCTTCCAGCTCCTCAAGTCCCAGTGGTGTCACAGGAATGCACCAGTGAGCACTGACATGGAGCTGTGAATTCAGGCCTGTGGGGAGAGCTTGGATGTGGCTCACTTGTGTTGCAGGTAGCCCTGCAGTGGGCAGCAGTGGTTTTGTCTCTGGTGAGTTTGCAGGCAGGGTTCAGGTACTGCTTCTCCTTTGCAGTGCTGTTTCTTGTGAGGGCATTTGGGCTTGAATTCGTGAGTGCCTCTTGCCATCCAGCTACTGTTTGTACTATGGGACCTGCTTTGGGAAGCATTTTGCTGCAGTCAGAGGAAGGGTATTGCAGAGGCAAATCTCTTACTTGCTGTCGCCTGCACCCCATTGCTCCTTTGTCCGTTTCCTCCTAAAAATACGGATTTGTAAAACTTGTGACGTGGGCTGTGCTCTGTCTCCTCGGATGCCCTTTCCAAATTAAACCTTGGCTTTCAGGACTGGTTTTATTACTCAACTCCATACCTTATGGAGATGGAATGATGTTTTGAATCCATTGGCTTTGGTGCCAAAGTGCCCGTTACTTCAGAGGGCCTGGAATGTTGCCCCAAGTGTGGTGTGGTCATCAGAAGTGGTGTTTGTGTGTTCTGAGCAATTCGTGATGGTAGAGGTGCTTGTTCTGTTGTTGACCATTTCTTTGCTTTTTGGTGACACAGTTCCTTGAGTTCCTTCATTTCAGTAAAATGGAGATAATGAGACTCGCTTTTCTTCAGGGTTTGTGTTTGGGTCTGTGAACAGAAAAACTCAATCCAGTTTGCAGCCAGAATCACAAAGTAGCATTGCCTTAAGTTTCTTGATGTGGAGAGGGTAACTTTAGAAGTAAGTTATGGTTTACCTTCATCCTGCCACCATTTCAAGCGTGTGAATGGCAAAAAAATGTGATAGTAAAGCAGGTCTTAAGTATTGGCACTTTGCTAACTGAGAGTGGCTGGTGTCATTGATAGGTAACACTGATTTGTGTGCTAGCAGAACACAGATAACAAAGGTAATCTCATCTGTGGCTGCCTTGATGAAGTCCTGTCTGATGTCTTTGGGTTTGTAGTACTGTACCATATATGCTGGGTGACTGTGCATAGACTCTTTCTTTCCCCCTGCTCTGTTTTCGGGAGATGGCACACCATGAGTGTGTGGTGGTGTGCTGCACTAGCATCAGCTGCATGCTGGCCTGCTCTGATGCTGCCTCCCTTTTGCCTCTTCCAGGTTGCTTCCTTCCTGTGTGAATCTTACTCCAACTATTTAAATTAAGCTTTGTCTCCTGTCACCTGGCAGAAAACTGAAAGGATTAATTAGTTAATATTTGTGCAATGCTTTGAAGATAACAAGTGCCATATAAAGTGCTAAGGATTTTCAGGTGTCATTTTTCACCCTCTCTTCTTTCTAAGTCCCATTAATAGTGGTTTTGTCTTTTTATAGCATCTCCTGCATGCTTCTTGAGTAGGTGATACTTCTTTAAACTTCTTCAAAACTCAGTTTTTAGTGGGGGATTATGTGGCATATGCTTTTGAAGTCATCCAGGTATGTTAGTTCAGAAGTGATACCTGAAACATTTCATCAACAGCTTGTTTAATATATATATTGCACCAGTGCCTGGCTTGAAGAGAGAGCAAGCTTAACATTCATAGTAAGGAGAAAGTTCTTTGTCAGCATTAGTAATTTACCCAATTACAGTCAGTTGTTAATTAGTAAATACTTGTGGAGGTTTTCCTTCACTAAGCGTTTGAAAACCCAGTACAACTAACTGGCTACACAGCACCCTTAAGAACAAGTCTTAGTTGTTATACCTGTAGCTTGTGTTCCTTAAAAAACAGTGTTTAAGAACAATATGAACAGTAGAGTCTAGTCAAATTTTGACGTCTCCATGGTATTTTTTGCTATCTTCTATATTTGGAAAGTGAACATAGCAAGCACCGCGCTAAGTGGAATGCCTTATTTGTAGCGTTCTTCAGCCTAAGATAAAGAATACCAAGACGCTCTGTGGCAGGATTTTAATTTGCCTTCCTTTGTGAACAAAAGAAGATCTGACACTTGCCTCTTGCAGATATGACCCACCACAATAAAATGTCAGCAGTACTTGCTTTTCTTTATTCCTTGAATGGCTTGAGGTGAGAGTTAATTGATCTGGATTATATACAGTGTAAGAATGCAGTTCCATGGACCTCATGGGAAATGAACAAAGCTCAAGATGTGTCCAATGGAAGTGTCTGCAAATGTAAATCTATAGGGCAAAGCCATGATTTTCTGCTGCTGTCAGTCTTCCAACGTAGGAATTGTTGCTTTTCTGGTGTGTCTGCAGGAACTCTCCTCACCTGGCCATCCCATGCTGCTGTAGGCACAGAAGTCACCACTCCCCACTGACCCTGTAGATCATTTTGGATCAATCGCAGGTAACGTGCTGCAGGCCCTGAGCAGGTTGCAGTTTGGGAACCCCTGCAGATGTGGCTGGGAGAAGATGGTTTTGTGGTCTCAGTGGGATTGCAGGAGCTACTTCAGTTGTTAGCTTGAAAGTCTGAGACCCAAGTGCTACTCTTTTTCTTCCTCCGCTCATTGAAATAATAAATTCTTGGCAGGCTTCCTTGAGGTACATTTGGGTAACAGAGGTAACCTGTCTCCCCTCATCTGATTTGATTAAAACGTTTCTACAGCTATTTTGGGTATTAATCATGAATGAAAACAGGGGACTGTCCTACTTATCACTATCCATCTCAGAAGGCATTTGTTACAAATGGCTCAGTGATCAAAGCAGCACAACCCTGAATGTAAATAGCAGCAGAGGGAGGGCTTGTGAGTGAAAAGCAAGCAATTATTGCACAAGGTCAAGAGCTGTTTGTGTGATGAACAAGGAAGATAAAACATCTGCAGTCAAACTGTGATTCTTGTAAACAAGGGGGCTTTGGATTTGAACATACTATATTTTTAAGAGAGAACAAATGGGGGGAAGGGATCAACACATCTGTTGTGCTTGTCTGGAGATGACTTAGACCTAGTATTTTCAGTACGTGCACACTGTCCGCAACCCAGGACCTGGCAGTGCCACTGGCTGATGCAGGTTTACAAACCTCCATCACTGCAGCGAAGAGATGTTCCTTCAAGTCCACCTTCTGAAGTTAAGTGCATGCTCCACCACAAGGTTCATTTTGGGAACTGAGTAGAAAAGGGAAGGTGAGATCTGGTCTTGTTCTTCGGATTTCTTGCCTGTTCTCTCTCTCTTGCCCCCCATTTTAATGTAGCAGAAGAGACCTCTTTTTAGAATGTGAACTACTCCCCTCCTGAAGAAATTAATTATGAAATTAAATGCAGTCATCTCCATTACTGCTTGGTATTTTGAGGCGGGTTTGCTCTTCAGCTAGATTCCCATAAAATGTCTTGTCAGACACAATCTGTTTCATATGTACAGGGTCGCTCATTGATCATATTTATAGTGGGTTGAATGCTGTTGTCCCAAAATGAGAAAGACATCAGTGGGTGGTTAAGCTAAGACACAAATCAATGTCTTGCTGAAAAATGGGCTTTTGAAATTGTGGTCGGGTGTAAGACTGCTTCTTTGCCAAGCAGCAGTTCCGCTAGAATTGGGTTGCTCGCGTCAGCCCCAGCTATTCTTGATGAAGTGTGCAAAATGTCTACCTAATTATACATGTAAGTGTTAGTGTGTGCATAAAAAATGTATGTTGACATATGGATTCAGGCACCTAAGCACTGTTTCAGCCACATATCCATTTACATTTTTTTTAATGCGTAATTTGTGTCCAGGGAAATACATTTTTTCATGCTCTTGAGCTGGAAATAGGAGAAATAGGAAATAGATATTCTCTCCAGTGTACTTTAATAGTTCCTCCTTATTTAATTTTGATTTATATTTTCTTCTTTTTAAAACCATGTTTTCATTGCCTTTGATTTAAAATAAATAAATAATTCTCCATGCATGCTGCTTATCCCTAGCAAAAGACCATGCTGTCATGAAGCTTTCGTGGGGAGCAACTCATAAATTGAACTGGGTTCTATGGGAACAGCACTTAAGCATTTATCACATTTAATTTGAATAATAAATGTAAAATATGAAAATACACGCTTATGGCTTCTTGAAAGATATTCCCGTTTTGAGAATGACATTGAGAAAATAGTAAAAACCTGAGAAATTAACTCTGCTCTCTCAGATCCTTGATGATTTTGAGAAAACATGGCTTGCGGGGCGACCACATTTTTCAATAGTGTCAGTCCTGGAAGTATAATTAGTAAATAGTTATTTGCCTGTAAGACTTTCCCTCTGGGTTTCTGAAAGCTCAGAGGTTTCTTGGGTACCAGTTCTAGGCGAGTGGGGTTGTGGAGTGTTTCACTGTTCTTTAACACTTGCATACATCAAAGATCCTTGCAGCTCTGCTAGGAATTGATGGAAAGTGGGAAAGAGAAAGGAAAAACCTTTCTGACTGATCAGATTTCTTCCACCTAGCTTGCAAGATTATATATTTAAATATATCCTTTGATTTAAAGAGCAGAAGCAGAGCTAGAGAACATGCGTTTTTGTACCTTGTACTTGAATAACAGTGACTGTCAGCAGTTTTGAATTGACTGTCTTGAGGGTTTGGGCTCACTTACGTTTTACTTGAGAATCCTTCATGCATCTAGATCAGACACTACAAGCACATGACTGATGTGCGACCTACGCCATAAAAAATTCTGTGAAAATAAATTCAGATTGAGATCTTGAGCTGGGGAAAATCTGCAGACTAGAAGTGCTACCAGATTTGCATTTCATAGTCTGCCTCTTGTAGTCTGCCTTTTTCCCAAGGTCTTCACCAAAGTTTCCTGCGTCTGAGGACACCAGGTGATTCATATATTGGTTCCAGCTCACTGAGCCAGCTATGGATGAGGACCATTGTGCTAGGCACTGTGCAAACACAGCATGAAATAAAATAGACCTTCCCTCAGTTTTACTGAAATTTCTTGTCGGCATAATTGTCACAGGGCAGGAGGGGCACAGATGTTGCATGCGTTGGTCCTACTGCCTTATAAGTTTAACAGGTACCAAGATAGGAAGCTTCTTCAGAAGAATGTTAGGAGTGTTTCTTAACTTTTCAGCGGTGTTTGTGAATAGATTTTAAAGCTTCGGCATGCTCAAGTGAGGAGAGTTTAGCTTGTTTCTTATTTATAGAGTTCCATATGTGTGAATGTAGCACTTCCTGATGCATATGAAAAGAGGCTTCCTGCCCAGGAGGGACTGTCACCTTTCTTGACCTCTTCTTTTTTTAATATGAGCTCATCTCCTCTTGTGCCCTGGATTTAAACAAGCAGCAGCCTGCTTGATCGGGCAGTGCCTGGCTGATGAGCTCTCCTGCAAAATGTCTGGAATAAATCTACCTGAGTCATCTCTCACAATTAAAGTCATACAGCTCGGTACATGCAAATGAGCCTCATCTTTACTGCCACTATGCCTGTGGGCTGTGCAGGAATATGAGCCTGGTTTTCCATGAAGAAGAGCTTGTAACTGTTTTCATAGGATTCTCTTTCCCCATCCTTTTAATTTCATGCTGTTGCCAGAACTGTAGCTGCTGGTACCATCATCATAGTGTTGTCTCTGGAGCCCAACAAAGCAGCCCCATGGCTGGGACTGGCACTGGGTGAAAATGACTGCTTGGCATCGCTTGCCTTCAGTGCAGCTGGTAGCAAAGATGGAGGTTCTTCGGGAGGTTTAAGGATAAATAGGCCTCTCATTTATTTGTGGGTAGGGTCTTCATTAATTTAATCAGGAAAAAGCTGGAGAGAGTGAAATTGCTTAATTCTTACCAGTTTGCAAACATCATGTAGCACAAATGCATGTTGGGAGGTGGTGAACTCTTCTGTTCGGCTGATAACCTACCAGTATTGCTATGGCTGCCTTAGATGTGCAAGCAGGGTGTTTCTGTCCAACTCAATGCTTTCAGCTTGCACCTTTAGGGTGTTACAACCAGGAAAGGCTGCAACATTAATCTTAATTAAGGGGAGATGATGATTTATTCAGCAGGGCTGACTGGTGCACTTGTATGCACAATGCCTTTCCCAGTGGATTTTGGTCTAAACTGTAGGATCAAAGAGAGCTGCTGTAGTAAAACAGCAGGAAAATGAGTAACGTGTATTGATTTGATACCTGGGAAGGAATTGGACAAAGTAGCAGTGGATATATGCAATGCGATGTGCTTCTCCCTCCAACCACCTGCTCTTCCACCAGCACAGCGAGTTTTCTTTAGTGGCAACACTGACAAGGCAGTAGTTAAAGCTGTCACCATTTCCAGAATCCAATTTTTCAAGAGGTTTATAGCTCTGCCATTATAGGGAGGAGAAGGAGAAAATTTCACTGAAAATGCTAAGCAGCCTTTCCATCTGGAAATGGCATGAAATACATGTACTTGTGAGCTATCAGTGCTTTAAACAAAGTTCATAATACCGTTTGGTGTCAGGTTGAAAATGGCTTTTGTGGCTTTTTTAGTCCAATTAATTATTTCTGGTAGTGATTTCATAGACTGGAATATCCTTAATTGAGTCCAGTTTTCTAAACCAAAGAAGTAGCCTGTAATTTTGCTTTTCCCCTCTGTGTTCAGCCTTAGTTTCAGTAAAGTTTAGTTTTAGTCTTTTGTAACTTGAGACATAAGTAAACCTTTAAGACACTTGGAGGGTTACAAAAAATTGAGGTGAAGGGAAAAGTTTAGAAAAAACCCCCCAAAAACTTAGGATTACAGAGATCTGCTCATAAATCAACATTAGATTAATCCTTCCTCTACCAGCCTCTGATTGCAATGAGTTTTGAGCAGGAATTTGCACGTCTTTGTCATCTCACTTAGCACAACTGTATTTGTCTACTTTCATTGGCAACACCGTTTATTCATCTCGGAAAATACACGAATGATTCACATACATCAGCCTGAAGTAGGAAGGCTGAGCTGTGGACACCTGGATTTAGAAGAATGCAAGTCTGTCAGTCGAATTAAAGCATCAAGGACGTTTATGCTGAAAGTAGTGGCTGACTTGCAAATGTGCTTTTTTCCTTCTCACAGTTAGACCATCTGGTCAGTGGGGCTCAGTGGTGAGAATCCTGCCTGCAGAGTGGGATAACTTCTTTGTTCTGTGCCTCTGCAGCCTGTCATGCATTTATATTTGATGTTATAGGTGTGTCCTGTAGTAACTTTAAATTCCAAAACACGTCCTGGGGTTGTTTTGAGGATGACCTCCGTTTCAGCTCAGCTTCTTCCTCCACCTCATGTGTCCCAAAACCCCCCTTCCCTTTTCCACATGTAAAAACTCACAGCACTTATGAAGTATATGTTGGAAGTGCAGGTTTCGTTTCTGTGCCTCAGTGACATGATGTTTGCAAATAGCTGAATTTGTAGTGATGTGTAGTGCCCGGGGCTGCATGTTCTGACTTTGATCGGCTTAGTGCCTTGTTTTGAATGCTGCAGTCTGTAATGCATGGGATGCAAGAACAACAGTCTCTTACTTCTTCACACTCACTTTGGACACATTTTCCAGCCCAGTTGGAGTGAGTCATGATCAAAATTAGTTCTGTAATTAAGAAAACACTGAACCTCTTGCGTGTGTTAGGCAAATGAGCTGAAGCTTTTAGCCAAGCAATTATGTGTTAAGGTTTTACTGTAAGGTGAATGTAAACTAGATAATTTCTCCAGCTAAGCTTCCCATAATCATTCCATTAGTATGAATTCAGTACAGTGCAGAAGGGAGGCAGCATAGTTTGATGGTTAAGATTATTATTATTGAGGATTATTGCAGTACAAATTAGCAGTAGAGGCTTCAGACAAGGTTATGGTCATATTTTGATATGGTAGGATACTTTTTTGACTTTTATGATAGGATAAAAGACCGCTCTGGAGTGGTCATGATTTAAATAGACCAATAGATGCAACAACAAAAAAATTATTTGCGTAGCTACAAAACTGAGATGCAGCGAGATTAAATGCTGTGCCTTCCATGTGGCCAGTGGAAGCCAAATTTGATCTTGTGGCAAAGGCATTCATTTGTGTGTGTGTGTGTAGTACAGTATCACTTCTGGGAAATACGAGCCCTGTTCCACTTTGGAAGGGCAAGTGGGAGAGGGTTGTGGTTAGTGCAGTAATGTGGGTGCTGGATTACCTGCAAATTGTGTTTTCATTTCCTTCATCTGCTCTCTGTCAGTGGGTTAGTTATTTTATCTGATTATCTGCCTAGGGAACAAATGTTTAAAAGGGGAGGCTTCTTAACTAGAACCATATTTCTTGATGTTGTGTTTATCTCATCTTTCCACTTAAGGATGCTTGCTGGGAGTGGTATTGTTCCAGTTTCAGTAAGCCGTGTGTATAGCTTTTTTATTTCTTTGGCTTTTGCTGATCAAATTGATATGATAGTTTATTTAAGGCAGCGTGTCTCAAGATGATGGAAAAAGGTCAAGGCAATTTCAAAAGCAGTTTGTATTTTGTTTCTCAGCATGGAAGCTGTTATTGATGTTTCTGGCTTTGTGTTTCTGTAGGCATTCTTGCCAGCGTTCGTGTACTCGTTGAAGGTGTCTCCACTCATAGAAAAAATAAGTGACCACAAGGATTTTAAGAAGCTTCTCAGGACACGGAATAACGTACTAGTGCTGTATTCCAAATCTGGTAAGTCCTCTTTTTTTTTTTTTTTTTTTTTTTTTGTGTCGCAGCTTGTGTGCCCAGCAGGGTGTGTGTGTTTGAACATCTGTGTACATGCTTAGGTGACTAAGCTCTTTGCCCTTACTTGCTTTCTGTTCAGTGTTGCCTTATCTGACTGCAAGGTGCTTCTGTGTGACTACAAGGGCTTCTTCAGGACTGGTGTCTTTGTTCTAACTCAGAGGCTTCCGATGTTTCAAGTTTGGTGGCGTCTTGATTTGGTCTTCTAATTGCTCTGTCACACTGGCAAAAATGTACTTTATTCTGGCTTTGTGTCCAAAACTGGCAGCTCGTAACAGCTCTCCGCCAGAGTTTTCTGGTGTGTTTATCACAGTAGTTCTCAAGTTTCAATTTCCTGGTGACACTGAAAGGCTTAATGAATAGTTATAGTACTGAAATCAATCCATCTTTGCTTCTGACAGCTTTGAGTGTCCCATGGTTGTCTTTCAACTTAATTAACAAAATATAAAAATAAAAAATGAGCTGCTTGTGTAGGAGGGAGAGACGGCTCATTTCATGTAATGCTACTGTCATGCTACAGTCCTCTCTCTTTCAGGCTCTTTTCTGACTGCTCACGCTTCCTTCCCTGCCTCTTTGCTCTTCCTATTGCTCTATTCTGTTTCTGCTGTACCTTGTCTCCTTTGTTGCCTTGTTTGTTTTGATGTGTTATTTTGTGTGACACCATGTAAAATGAAGAAACAGTCCTTAAGCTCCAAACACAAGTGCAGAATGCTGTTGTGGATGTGGAAGTCATTTGACAGCAAAAATTAAAATACGTCATGAAGATGATTTTTTCCTTAGTGCTGTATTGTTTTTGTTGTTTCTTCCTTTTCCTTCCTCCAGGCAAGCAACACAAGATAAGCTTTGTTTGCGAGTTGTGTTCTCCGTCTCTGACCTGTTGCAAAGGTCTTGTCTCAAACTCAGTGACACTGGTAGTTGCTCTGGGTTTATAATGTCGCAAATTGGAGCAGTATGTGATGACCCAGTATCCTCCCTGCCTCCTCTCCCAAATATCAGAGAACTAGGCAGACAAAAATGTGCAGCTGCTGGGATAATTAACTTTTGTTTCCTAAAGATATGGTTATTCTGAAACAGTTAAAATGATACATGTGACTTAATTTTGTTAAAATATTTGTGTTTTGCTATAATGGGAGACTTTGAGCACCCAAACTTGGCCAAATGGTTTTGTAGTAACAGGTTCAAAGTAAGTCATAAAAGAGTTTCTAATGCTTTTTGATTTTGAAAGGAACACTTCAGATAAAAAAGACATCTGTGTTATTCAGCTTTTGAAAGGGAAAATTTTCTTTTTACGCTTAATATTTTAAGTGGTGTTTGCTTTCATTTTTAGCAGCACAACCAGAACACTTCAGCTCTGACACTCATCAAATAAATGTTGCCCTATAGGCATTGTTCAAAAGCTGTGTTGTGGAGATTTCTTTTTTCTGTTTTTGTTACTTAATTGGTTAGTTTTAGCAGTCTAAACCATTGCATGCAGAGCTGACTGTGGGATTAATGTTTCTTCCTAGAACAGTGATCCTGCACAATTAGAAGTCTCTTGGTTAACTTTCACCCAGAAAGAGGGAAGGGGAAAATAGAGGTAGGAATTTGGAGGTGCAATTCTAAACCAGGTATACATCCCCCAGCTGTAATGAGATGTTGGTCAGCATCTGATCATACTGCTGGAATAAAGGTTTTGCTTCTCAGCTGAGCAGAACTAGATAAGCATTTCTATCTCACATAGAAAATTCATTTGGTTTAGGAGATGTCCTCGTTTTTAGGAGATGTTGAGTTCACCCTATCAGCAGGGTATCCTGCCAGGGCTGCTCAATTAGTGAGTCTTCTGGGACAAGTCTGTCCTATCCTAAATGCTTATTTTTTAAGAGGTGTTCGTCAAACTATTCCACTTTGTGTGAAGAATTCCCCCATGTGTCTACATCCTTGTGTTGCAGAGGGGTGGCAGTTGCATGTTATCGGTATTGGGGGTAGGATAGTTTCTTGAGAGCTAACATGTGTGGGCTGGCATCTCTGATGGCATCAGGCCCAAGCAAAGGCTGTCAAATAAAAAGAAGCTGTTTCTGACTCAGGAAATCATTGAGACAAAAATTGTGGAGGTTCAGATGCTGAGGAGGCTATCACTGCCCACTGTTTCTACTTGTCTGCTCTGACCTATATAGGCCTTCACTTTCTCAAATGTTGGAGACAGATAGTGGTTTATTATAGGAGCATTTGGTTTGACCCAATGTAGCTATTCCTATATTCAGTTAGTTGAAGTAGCGTGGAGCAGCAGCAGTTTGAACAGATCTGGAAGAGGCTCTGGGTTTCTGTTTTCTGTTTATCGAGGCAGGAAACAGTTTCCATTAGATTTAGTTTTTCTGTTAGATTCTTCAGTGTTTATTTTTAATGCCATTTTTAAGACTTCTCTGGAATGGAAGCATTTTGCAAAATCCACGCATGTGGCATGGCATTACAAAAATCCCAGCTGGGTATTTCTAATACAGCCAGCTCTTGGAAGGACCTTTTGTGGGTGCTTTCTGCTAATAGTTTTGAGCTCCTCACAACTGTTAATTCGGGTATCTCCCAGAGTTATTACGAGAATAACTGTGTTATTTTCTGTGTATGACAGGGCAATTGAGGCAGGCAGAGATGCTGAATGGCTTGCCCTAATGAAGGTCCTAATTAGCAGGCAGTGATACAAACTGGTTAGTGCCTAGCCACAGAAAGAAGGCAGTGTTGGGATGGAAGCCAGTTTGCAGGAGAGGACACAGTATAATTCCATAAATATAGGTCAGGGAGCATGCCTGGAGGTATGAATTTCAGTGTGTTGTTTAAGGGGGGTGGAGGGAAGAAGCCACCCAACTTTAGCTGCAGCCAGCATTCCTTCTAGTTTACAGAAGATTTTACTGATCCTTCTCATACTGGTTTCTTCAAATTAGCCAAATGTTCTCCCAGTGCTTCAGAACAAAGGAATGCACCATTGTGTTTTTCTGTGTGGAGTAATAATGCTGTTGTTGATTAATTTTTATTATTATTTTGTCTTCCAGCTGCTGCTGCGGAAAGCTCACTCAGGTTACTGTCCAGCGTGGCCCAGGAGGTGAAAGGACGAGGTACTATAAGCTGGATAGACTGTGGGTATGTGTCACACTTTTTCTTCTTTTTTTCCCCTCTTCGCTTTTGGCTTTTATTGCAGACTTGGCTTTTTTTTAATAGGTCTGAAACTTTTGCCCATAACTGAACAGGCATGACTCTGTGCAGTGTCTTCATAGCTGCAGGGAGCCTACATCTTGCCATCCTCTCTTCCTTCAGACCAGTAGTGGGGAATCATTTTTTCCTTATGGCTGTTGTCACTTCTCTGACAGCATGCTTTGCAGCCTGAAGCTGGGGACCCCAGCTAGCTTTGCCTTTCATGGGGGCACATAGCATGGAAACTCTGACTGCTCTGGTTTTCCCACAAGTCTGGGGAGGAGGAATTTCATCAGCTGGAGATCAGTGCCGTTCTGCTCTGACAGCAAATGTTGCACAAGCAGTAGGGCTGTTTGCTTGGTTTTGAAGTGTCCATCCATTTGTATTTCTCAATCAAATGTGTTTTCTTCTAAAGAACTTCCTCTGTGCTTGCATAGGTTCATGACAGTTTTTAATGTGACGGCAGGGGAACTTGTTTCTCTAAGTGATTGATTGTGTGTGGAGGAATGAAGAGATGTGTAGTTTCTGGTTTGCACGTGTGAAAGCCACACAGCTTGGTGTTGTCGGCAAACTTGCTGAGGGCGCACTCAATCTCACTGTCCATATCTGGACATACCTCTGAAGTCCAGTCTCCTTTTCTAATGAAAGCACTGATAAACAGTTTTTGGCTGTCAGTAATGAGGGCTAGCAAATAGGATACTGGTCCAGCTTCTTGGCTTTAGTTTCTAATTGACCCCCTTTGTCACTATGGAGTGGTCACTACCTCTTTGCATCTTCAGTTTTCCTTTTGGTTTAGGCTGTTTCTGTGTTGAGAGACTTACTGCTTGTCATGTATGTGTGCATGTGGCATGTGCATATAACTAATGGAATGATGAGGCTGTTCATCTGGCCCTTCAAAATGCTGCTATAATACAACTAAGCAATACCCATCTACAGGATTTATTTTAGTTCTAGACTGAAGAAGGAAAGTTTCAGTGTTTAGGACTTCAGTTTGAAATCCAGGGAAGATTTGTCTCTTAGCTCAATGAGTCAGTCTCTGCTTCTGAGATTTTAAGTGATGGTGATGGGGAGGGAAATGTGTTGTTTGGTTTTGCTGCAAAATAAACTTCAATTCATCAAACCCTAATGTGCCCTCCCTTTCTAAATGTTGTCATCTAAAGCAAACTTTGTTATGGAAGTTACTTGCAAGATATGTATTGTAAAGTCTCCTGCAGGTAGTGCTTCAGTATGTTTCCTAGGAAGCTTGGTACTTGAAGAGCCTTTCCTCTGACCATGGTGGGGAAATATTTAAGTTAAGCTTCCTATTTGTGATGAAAAGTGAGTTGTTCCCCCGGAGTGAAGCAACCTGGTGAAGGTCATGCTCTAAGAGGTAGGGAGTCCTGGGAATAGATTTGCAGGTTCCCAAAATTTGCTTTGATGCCGGTAGTATCACAATCAAATTGCTATTTGCAGAGTGACAGGCAGTGGGCAGGGTGCTGTAAGATGACAGTAGCTGTAATTCTGTCTTCAGGGGCTGATCAGCACTTCCTTTCAGATCACTTGGTTGTGAAGAACCTGGAAAAAAATAGATGACCTGTCCAGCTGTAGCTGGCTGTTCGTCAGGGATGCCTCTTCTATCTCTTCCACCTGCAGAGGGATGTTGTAAGAGAGTTTGTGAACTTGCCTCATGGGGCAAGGAGAGCTGGAAGACTGGTTTGTGGCAAAGGAGGCCTTGATGCATGCAAAAAACCTCTTCAAACAAGTAGAATCATAGAATAGTTAGGGTTGGAAAGGACCTTAAGATCCTCTAGTTCCAACCCCCCCCGCCATGAGCAGGGACACCACACACTAAACTATGTCGCCCAAGGCTCTGTCCAACCTGGCCTTGAACACCCCACCAGGGTTGGAGCATTCACAACTTCTTTGGGCAACCCGTTCCAGTGCCTCACCACCCTCACTGTAAAGAACTTCTTCCTTACATCTGATCTAAACTTCCCCTGTGTAAGTTTAAAGCCATTACCCCTTGTCCTACCACTAGAGTCCCTAATGAAGAGTCCCTCCCCCAGTAGTTTGAGCCTGAAGCAAGTTTTGTGGTTACTTTGCTTGTTAAACCTTTAAAGCATTCTCAAATCAATCTTGTAATGTTGAGATAACTTTTAAACAAATTTCTTCCTCAAAAGATCTTTTTTTTTTTTCTTTGCTTATTGCTGCCTTTATCATGATTTATTTATTGATTTATTTTTGTGTATCACTCACTACAGTGATAGTGAGAGAGGCTGCAGTAGTGCTGTCTGTCACTGGTCACAAAGGGCCAGCTGTAAGGCCTGAACGGCCTGAGTCCTACCAGAGTTGCTCAAGCTATTCTCCCACTGCAAGTATGCTGTGAGGCTTATTTGCAAGTCTTCATGCCGAAACAAACAGCACACAGATGCAGGGATATTTACAGCACAGGCTCAATTTGTTTTACAAATACTGACAAGAAATGGCTTGTCTGGCAGCAATATTTAGCAGGGAATTTTGGCTTTGCTCTTCACATCCTGCTGTAATGGACTGTGCCTTTAGATCCAAGCATTGGCAGGGTTGGCATACGTGCAGAGTTGTGGTTTGTATCTCTGCTTCCCTGTGGCGATGACGGCAGTTGTCTTCATGCCTTTTTCTTTATTGGCAGTGTACTTTTTTTTTGGTTTCTTGTCATTCTTCTCCTTCCCTTCATTTTCAGGAGAAAGCAAGAACGTACTGCTCCTCTGATGGAAATAATTTTGGATTGCTGAGTCTTGGCAGTATGTTTTGTATTTCATACAGCAGAAGGGACTGTGCAGGTTTGCAGCTGGAGGCGGGCAGCCTGAATTGCTTATGTGAAAACTGTGCTCCTTGGCCTCAGCTTTTGTTAGGTCTGTGGTATGAGACAGTAGCTAGACTTGAGCTTTCAGTTCCAGGTTGAGTGCTCTTGGGGAGACCAAGGAGGTTTTTCCAGCATAATGTGGCTGAATACTTGGTTTCTTGCTGAGACTATTAGTGAGGAGTAGAGGAGGTTGCCGTTTAGTTTGTCACCTTGCAGCAGAATAGCAGAGCTCCCCAGAGTGCCTGAGCTTACAAGATGTAGGACTGGGAAGTGCCAGGTACCTGCCTTCCCTGTGCAGTTAGGCTCACTGGAGTTAAGTGCCATCCTGGAGCAGGGCTATGCAACACACCCAGGGATGCCTCTGGGTGCACTATTGCAGAAAAGGTCCTTGCTCTTGAGAGATTTCAGTCAATTTGAACAGGCAAATAGATGCCTTCTTCTAGAGGTGAAGGGGCAGCACAAGAATTGCTTGTGGCATTGAAGTGATTGCTGTTTGTTCCTGTGTGCTGAGATAGCATATGTGGCTCTGTACACACACAATTAAATGTGGAGCTCTTTAATTTGTGAATAGAGATCCACAAACAATGTGACAAAAATGTTTTATTCTAGACTGTTCATGTTTTAATTAGGAATTCCTTGCTCAGGCATTTGTTGTTGAATGAATGGTGGTGTGAGACATCACAGAATATTGAATTAATCATGCCTCGTAAGGTGCATGGTATCAGGAATAGAGCACAAAGTTGTAGATTGGTAAATCCTGAGTTTGGGACTCATGTCTGGGGACTCACCATGTTAATAGGAGCTGAGAGTCCCAGCTAATGTTCCTGGCTCTGTGAGTGATTTGCTTCTCGTTACTTTGGGCTGTTAAAAAAGGTGTATCTGTTTTCCAGGCAACTGGGTAAATATTGTCTGATTCATTAATCAGCATTTACAAAGAGTTTGTAGAACTTTGAAAGGAGAAATGCTACAGCAGTGCGAGAGATGCTTTGAAGAATCATAATTTTAAAGTTACCCTCTAGCTGCCTTGAGTAGGTTTTGTGATAGATCATGGGGTGGCCAAAGACTACTGTTATTAGGAAGAGTATAACTAGTTTGGGTGAAGTGGAAAGAAAGTAAAATGGCTTTGCTAAAATGTGTTTGGCAGGTTATAAAATGCATTGTGGTCAGGTGCAGCTTTGAGGAGATAGAAGGCAGAAGAGGTTGAAAGTAGTTCTTTCCGTTGTGAATGTGATTTAGTGAACTCTCCAGGATTTTCCTGTTGCTGAATTGTCCCGAGGTTTTTACTGGTTATAACTCCTGCCCAGTTGTGGACTGATATTTTCAAAACCTCATCCATTTCTTTGGCTTTGGGTAATTATTTTCTGTTCAAATTTGCATGGTTCCCTTTACTACTGTATGTCCCAAACATAAACAAAGCTGTGTGATTTCCATCTGCTGTCATAGCGCATGTGCTTGGCTTTAGCACATCAGACTGCTAGGAAGAGGAAATACCATCTGGTTAAAATGTCTCACTAATTTTTGGTTGGTTTTAATTCCACATTTTCAGCTTTTGTGTGTCATTCTTATAGTCCCTTTCATGTGTCCTGTGTGTCATTCTTGTCTTCATCCCCAGTAATTACTTGTTATTGTTGCAATCCCATGACACTTAGCATAAATGTAAGCCCATAATTTGGCTGGTAAAGCAGTACTTTCAGGCCTGTGTATCTAAACATGTGCTGGTTCATGAGAGCCAAATCTAATGAGTAGTTGTATTTTCTGGGATTTCCCCCAATTTCCATGTTTATCTGCCTTTTAGATGAAATCTTCCTTCACAAATTTCTATTTTCCCAGTGCCTTGATACAGAAAGGCTTTACTCACAGTCATATATTAATTCTTTTAATACTTTGAAACAGCAGGGAGGAATTTCAGAAATAAGGCTGCTGGCATTAAGGGTCATTTTGGTCTTTAGTTTTAACTGACTCCTATAAAGCCAATCAGAAGTAGGATTTATTTAAGAGAATAAGTCTACTCATCTTCCTTCCTTGCAGTTGAATTTTAAGGCTGATGAAAAGCTTTGAAATTACAAAAAAAAATGACCAGATCTAATGGACAGAGAAAAAAGGAAGGAAGGAGTGATGCTCTTGCACCGATATGACCCCTTCCATCCAAGTAGATCTGCAACAGCTGGGATTTCTGCCTTTTTCTACAGTTACCTTGAAGGCAAAGGGCAGTGGCAGCTCAGGGGTGGATGGCACACACGTCACTTAGGTGCAGCCTGGGGAAGGTGTCTGGGGCTCCGCTGATGGCTGGTCCAGGGAAGGTAATGTGTGCATTGGGAACAGTTTGCAGGTGTGGTTACACTGCCAGCGTGGTCCTTGTGTGGATGCGATTCATATGGGCAAACTGCATTTGCAGCATAGATTTTTTCAATGACTTCCTCTTGTCTCTGTGATAACCTGTTTGTGTGGTTAATGCTAATTCACATTAAAGTCCTTTTATTTTCCTGTCTGAGTGGCCATGCAGGAAGTGCTATGTCAGTCTGAAAAAAAAAATTCCTTTTCAAAGTAAGCTCTCAGTCTTAACATAAACCCATTTAGTCTGTTCTATTGCATTAATTCAGAAATGCAGAGAGTTTAACTAAAATCCACTGTAGTGCCTGGGTGTATGAGCCTGGGTTCATGTCTGTTTCATCCTAACCATGTGTATTCCCTGTGTTTTGCCTAGAATTGCTCAGTAGCTGTGAATCTTCAATGTTGCTGCTTTTCAGACTAAAATGAAGAGTAAGCAAGTTAAGATTTAATGTAAAGTTACCTTTATTTAACTGAATTCAGTAGTCATTTAAAACATCCTCTAGTTGGTTGATGAGAAACTGAACATGAGCCAGCTTCAGTGTGCGCTTGCAGCCCAGAACGCCAACCGTATCCTGGGCTGTATCAAAAGAAGCATGACCAGCAGGTCAAAGGAGGTGATCCTGCCCCTCTACTCTGCTCTCGTGAGGACTCGCTTGGAGTATTGTGTACAGTTCTGGTGTCCTCAACATAAAAAGGACATGGAGCTGCTGGAGCAAGTCCAGAGGAGGGCCACAAGGATGATAAGAGGGCTGGAGCACCTCCCGTATGAAGACAGGCTGAGAGAGCTGGGCTTGTTCAGCCTGGGGAAGAGAAGACTCTGGAGAGACCTTAGAGCAGCCTTCCAGTACCTACAAAGGTACCTACTTCCAGGGCCTACAGGAAGTCTGGAGAGTGACTTTTTGTAGGGATAGCACAAGGGGGAATGGCTTTAAACTGAAGAAAGGCAGATTTAGATTAGATATTAGGAACAAAAACGCTTACTATGGGGGTGGTGAGGCACTGGCATAGGGTGCTCAGAGAAGCTGTGGCTGCCCCATCCCTGAAAGTGTTCAGGGACAGGTTGGATGGGGCTTTGAGCAACATGGTCTAGTGGAAGGTGTTCTTGCCCATGGCAGGGGATTGGAACTAGATGATCTTAAAGATCCCTTCCAACTCAACCCATTCTATGATTCTATTGTCCTCTCCAGGCCCATAGTACATCTAAAGGTCAGAAAACGGGCTTCCAGAGAATAGTACAAAGTGCTGCGGCATCTGTGTGCCCGTGAGTGATACATTCAAAACCTTTTGTAGGGATATTATATTAGTGTGAGCTCAAAGACAGAGTGGTAGTCTTCTTGTATTCCAGGTTAGGACAGTGTTCCCCCACACTAGGTTGTATGAGTTGGAGGAGGTCTGGATGAGTCTGAGGAAAGCTACTGCTTTGCATGTTCTAGTGTTCAGTGTTTCCAGAAGTTCCTGCAAAGTTCTTTGGTAGCTCTTGTGAATGTATTCAGCTTATTTCTGTGGAGGCATGTGGGCTGCCAAGTGCTTGTAACTAATTTATATTTCCGTGGAAAGTACTGTTCATTATAACTTCTTGTCTTTCTGCAGGGCTGGAGCTTACACTTTCTCCCTTAATTGTTTTTGCTTGACAATACCTGTTAACTTTTTGTCTTGGTTTTCTGTCTGCTCCTTGGCTTGCTCTTGATTGCAGTGAGGATTAATCTCATGGGTTTTAATTTTCAGAAAATACTTATTTTTAATCTCATTCCTATACATTCCTGGCCTCTCTAATGGGCACAGGGAGTCATTTGTATTTTGTGACGAGTGGTGCTGGGTCGCTACAGCACATGGATTATTCTGTTTGCATTCCTGGCACGTTCCAAGGGAGCGTTTGGAGCAGAAGGCTGTGATTGCCTGTGGGTCATAGGGAGGCTTTTTGCTGC
Organism: Nestor notabilis; assembly: GCF_000696875.1. Lineage (NCBI taxonomy): Eukaryota > Metazoa > Chordata > Aves > Psittaciformes > Psittacidae > Nestor > Nestor notabilis. Next base: position 21,345 of record NW_009919664.1, read on the forward strand.
ATTCTAGGGTGGAAAATCAGGCCCTAAATTCAGATGAGACTCTGTCCTCTCAGTCTGCTAATCCTAATCTTTAATTATTTCCAGCAGCACATTTTCTGATGCTCCTCTATCCCTTAAAAGATTCAAGCTTTTAATCTGCTGCATTGTTAGAGCAGCTCATTTGTTCTTTGCTATGGAAACCTGTTGCTATTGTTGCTTTTTCTATAATTTCCATCGTGAACCTAGAACAGTGGCAAAATGTTGCTTTGTTCTCAAAGACAAATCTTGTGTTTTAAGCTTCCCATGCTGTGTTCATCTCTCCTGGGTCCTGTTCCTATTTTGGTGTCTGCAGGTTCTTAAACCCCATTTAGGAGCATAGTATCAAATCGACTGTCTACACAGAGAGCCGTGCATGGGCTTTCTGTCTGAGTAGATGTAAGCCATTATCATCCTGTGGCTGCTTAGCACAGCTCTTTGGAGAAGTGCTCTTGCAAGCTAGGCTGATGCTTTGAGAAGTGAATTTTACTTATTTATTTATTTAAATTTGATTTCAGCTCTGTTTCAAGAGAGTGATACTGAAACGTCTGGGATCGTTAGAGAATACGAGGAGCCTTAGAAATGTGACATACTGTCAGAAGCAGAAGTTGTGGTGGGTGCCACCCCAGGCTGGGAGGGAGGAGAGAGGACAGTGGGGAGGCAATGCCTTAGGTCTGAGAGGAGGTGAGTTTTGCAGGAGTTGGTCTGGTTTTGTTCAGTCAGCAAAGCACACAAACTGCTGTAGCATAAATGGATCACACAGTCCTTGTTGGACGGTGGGATTGATGACTGCAAGGAGTGTAGTCAAAATCCCATGTTATCTCTGAAATGGCTAATGAATTGCATTTTTGATTTTTGAAACCTCGTAGGACCATATCTAACTACAACTGACTGTTAATGACTTCCTCTTTCAGATTAGTTTTGCAAGTGCAAGTGTGGTTTTTATTTTTACATGGCTTGAGGAAATTTCTGGCGTTGACACCCCTTTTGCTGCTTTTTTGGGTCACAGGCTCCATTAGTTATTTGGCAGGATCTGAGCTCCATGCTTTCTCAGGATGTTCATCAGTCAGTTGTCTGGAGAGGGTATACTGTGGAAGGTAGCCAGTGGGTATTGCAGAGGCTGCACATTGGGCTGGGAAACCCTGTTTGATAATTCACTTCTGAGGACTGGTCTGAAATTGCAGTTGTACTTCCCTGAAGTTGTAAGTGGAGTTGTTCTCTGTACGATGGTTTTCACCATAACATAAACCAAAAGCAATTAAACAGAGACAGTAATGAGAGAGCATGCTGGTAACAAGATGATAGCTTTGACTGGTACCTTCTGAAGGGTTTTCCAGTGTTGGGGGGCTTGCTTTATAGGCAGCCCTGTTTCTGCTCTGCCATACCACTGTGCTCTCAGAGCCTGTTCCACCTCCTTACCTGCATAGTCATGTCTCTTCCAGCTGTTGGGAGAGTGACAGTGTTCGTACAGCCACTGATACAACAGAGTCTCCACTGTTTTGGGTCTACAGGTGCAACTGTGATAAAAGGAACTGCTGAATCATAATTCATGTGCATTGTTGAGCCCTTTTTCGGATGTACAGATAGAAGAGATAAAATCTGTTTACAGATTGTGAGGTCTGTGGTTTATGTGTGGTTACATGTTAGACCGATGAGAGGAGTGAGATTGTTCTTGTGCAAGCAGATTTACTGACCTGGTTACTTATGTTTTCTTAAACCAGCTGGCAGGTTTTTTATTAATTACTTCTGTTGTGCCTGGGAACACTGTAGGTATGGATGAAAAAGAAGGCTGGGTCCAGTCTGCATTAGAAAGTGTTAGTAGATGCCAGCACCATGGCATTGAAGTGATGCGGTCGCACAGTACATGCACATGCTGCTGTTATGTTGGCAACTGGAGGCGTGAACTTTTTTGGATGGCATTTTTGTCATATCCTAAGAGGGGATTTGACAGTCATTCCAGATCCTTCCTCCCCAGAGGCTGATGTGGTTGTAAGGCTGTTTTCCCTTCTTGATGAGAAGCCAATGGGCAGCATTATGTGATAAGGGAGATAATTAAGGAGCTGCAGAAGATCTTATTTGTGCCCATGAGAGAGGATGGTGCTGAGGATGTTTGGTCTTACTCTGCCGCCTTCAGGACCTGTCAGGACAATATTTGAATTCACCCCAAGGAGGATGTTTTGCACTGACACCTCCATTTCTTACTCAGGATCCATCCAGCTTGAACTTGCTTTGTGTTTAGAAACCAGTGTGGACTTCCTGCAGCCTGACTCCTATATTTGTTTTGTGTTCCTCCTGTCTAGCTGGGTTGCTCCTTCCACTGGGGACTGCCATCAGTATCTCTCACTGTTTCTCCATCCTTATGACCACGAGCTCCCGGGTCTGCGGGCAGCCCTGCAGAGGCAGAGCATCCTGCAGTGCTCCTGAGGAATGCTTGTGACATGTCCCCTTTAGGTGCTGGCTTCACTGGTGGTGACCCAAAGGAGGTCAGATGTCCTTCATGAGCCCCTCAACCTCCTCCTGCCCTGGTAGCAGCTGGCTGCCTGTGCAAAGTGATTATTCATGCGTGCTAATGCTGACAAGGGACCCCAGAGGTTTACAGAGAGTGCTCTCGTCAGGCTTCCTGCCAGCTCTGTTGTAATCCCAAACAACAGAAGTGTCTCCCAGTAGAGGAGGTGGGGATGTGAATGGAAAGGGGTGAAGTGTTGCTGTGATGCACGCTGTCTTTATTGTTATTTAGACTTCTTGCTTAGTTAGGTTAATTTTGATCTTTCATTTTATCACTCCTTTTACCAAGCCGCCATATGTCTTTGTCCAGCAAAGGAGAGTTTTGGAGCCCCAGTTTGGTTTTGTGGGAAGGGGGAGGGAGCATAGGGAACATGCCATGCTGTTGTGCCACTGAAGTTTTGACCTTATTACCACAGGGACAGGTGCTGGTAGGTTGTTGGTGATATTGCATATAGGTTGCTGTTTTGGATGATTTTCCGCAGGGCTGCAGCTGGATGGTTTGTATGACTGCCTGCAAGTAAAGCAGGGGTCCCTTCAGCAGTAGCACAGCAGAGACCTGCAAGGGTTCAAATTGCTTTGGGCAGAAATGGCATGAGGCAGCCAAGGATGGCTGCTGGGGGACATTACTGACCTCATCCTCAGACCACCTGGTGCCTTGTCTGGAGTGTCTTGGACTGGGTAGCGGAGTGCTGGTTTTGGGGTGGATTCTGGCTTTTTAGGTTTAGGGATGGGTTTTTTTCCCCATCCCCCCCCTTTTTCTTTTAGTCTTTATAATAAACACACTGCCTCTTCAAGTGGTATAATCAAATTGTAAGAACTGGAGTCCTAATTACCCTCTCCCATGTGAGAGTTGAGGAGCTCATCTTCAGAGAGGTTGTTGGCTGAGATCCAAAAGAGACAAATCTCAGCACAGAGACTCCATCTGTGTTGATATTTACTCTTATTAAGGATAATGGTCATTACCAAGTGATATCAGAGCAGTTTGCTCTTTGCAGGTTATTTTTGTCTGGCTGTGAAAGAAGAAGGAGAAGCAGAATAGGTCCATTTCTGCCATTTCTGTATGTCTCCTTTTCTGCTTTTCTGCAGAATTGTTAGTATAGCAACTGAGCTGGTGGGTCTGGCATGTGCAAAAATCTGCACTGATGCATGAAAAAATTACGTATTTAGACACTTCGTATTCTGGGAATTTGCTCCTGTTCAATCCCTTGCATCAGTGCAGATAGCTTGCGTAAACAGACTAAACTCCCAGTGCAGCGGTGCAGAGAATCTGCCCACTAAATGGTAAGAGACATACTGGAGCAAACTGCTGCTTTGTTTCCTGGGATAATGGATGTGCATTCAGGCAATGCACATGGAGCAATCCGGAAAGCGGGGCAGGCTTAGATCCTGTTTCCGTCCAGTGAAACAGAAGTTCGTCTTTTCTTTTCTTTATTTTTTTTTTTTTTTTTTTTTTTTTTTTTTTTTTTTTCAGTAGTAACAGAAGATCAGTTGGTAGGAGTTGGAGTAGTAGGAGTTGCTAGTTGCTTGCTCACAGGTACATCTCATTAATAATGTTTTGCAGCCTTTTGCCACTATAAACCTGGCAGAACTTTTCTAAGATGAGTATCTGGATCTCTAAATGACCCATATGGAAAAATGACACTTTTATTTTTCCTCACGTGGTTTGAAGTTTCGTCAAATTGATGGTAGAACTAGCCACAGAACTGTCTTCATGCTCACTTTGGTCTGCACATCTTGGGGTTTGACAGACCCCTGTTGCTGGAGGTAGGTTTCAGCATTACGCTCATTCATGCCAACAGCCCAACATTTGTCTTGGCAAGGCTGAGATGGCAACAAATATATGCGTATCCTGGAAACGTTCTGGAGCGTCGAGAAGAGCATTAACAAATGTTGACTGTGGTACGGTCTGACTCTAGTTAGCTGTCTGACAGTCAGCTCCAGCAGGGCCACAAGAGCTTCTCTGTGCCTTTAGATCTGTCTGGGGTAAGATGGGAGGGTGATCTGGAACTGGTACCTCCTCCTGAGATGCCCTGACCTTTGAGTCGCTCAGGTGTAGCCCATGGGACCATTGGAAGACTGCAGGTGAGAGAACACAGGATGTATCTTACCCATAGGTTTGATGTTGCTGCAGATTTCCTGTGCTGGCTCCACACTGCAAACCAGCTTTTCAGCAAAATTTCGAATCCAGGCTTTTTGGTTTGTAATCTAGTTTTGTTACAAGGAGACATGTTCATGGTACTCAGTGAACAGATGACATCTTTTAGCTCCGCCTTCCACTGCCATCTGGGAAAAACAAAGATGAAGCAGACAACAGGAAAATAACTCTTCTCAGGCTCAGATCTCCAGCCTTCTGGAGAAGCTGAAGAAGCATTTGCAGGTTACAGTGACTAGCTTTGGCAATGAGCTGAGAATGCAGAACTGTCATGAATTCAGTAAGACTGCAGATAAACATGCTTCTATACAACTGGGATTATAGGTGATCCTTCCTGGTGAGGTTGTTGCATGTTTTGTTACTTCCTTAAAATGCTTGTTTCAGTCTTCAGCATAATACTCTGATTTTGATGCATGTGTTGATAGCATGCTCCTCCTCATTTCTGTCTGCAGTAAGCATTTAGGAAGTTTCCACAAAGACATGCTCTCATCTGCAGCGCACTGCGAATTTACCGGTTATTGTTCCTCACATTTGCAGAAAGGCAGCTGGAGAACATCAGGAGTATTAGCACCATTGCTGGCAGCAGCACTTAATTTGGTGGGGCTCTTGCAACCCTTGCATCTTGGTTTCTCTAATGTGTCTCTAATCAGTTTAAACTTGATGGATTTTCAGTGTTTTCATTTTCTAAATTGATTTATCTGCGTACAAGGTACAAGTTGTCCTCTGCTGGGAACAAGTTTTCAAGCTTTTTAATCTTGCTGTTCGTCAATGCAAAGAAGAGTCTTGTCAATGTGAATCATCCTCTTTTCTTTGTAATTGTACTGTTTCACTCATTTTTCCAAGTCTTTGACTGACTTTGTATTTACTTCAGCTTGAAGTGTCCTTATAGCTTCATTTCTGCATTGTTTAGGACAGCAGTTAGGCCATAAAGACCCTTTACCTGCCCACCTAAGCAAAAGTTTGTGCAGTTTTCTCCTGTGACCCTTCTCTCTTTTTCAACTCAGGCTGATCAGGTGCTGGAAGCAATTCATTCTCGTTTGGTTTGAAAACCACCCCCAGCAGGTCTGTCTGCTGTTACATGCCTCCTTCTTCAGGAGCTGTGGCAGATGGTCTTTATGTCCACTGGCCAGGTGTTGCTCCAGGGCACATCCTCATACCTGGCATAAATGGAGTTGCTGGGCTTGGGACACCAAAATTTGAGCTGGTATTTGTGTTTTGCAGGAGGACCTTTTTAAGGCTAGCCACTTGTGATCTGGGCTTCAAGATACAATGAAGATGTTTCTTTTTGGTTCCGAGTTCCTTTCTGCCAATGTAAAAGCTGACCTTCTCTTTCTCATTCAATCTTTTCACAAACAGTGCTCTTTGACCACCACCCTAACAGTAGCGTGGTCTTTTTAAAATCTTGACTTCCTAAATTTTATGTTAGTCTCATGGACAGAAGGTTTGCTGAGGTACTCAGACATGTGAAAATGCGCTACTTTTCTGCTTGTTGAGGCCTGGGTTTGAAATGTGGTTTTAACACAGTTCATTGTGTCCTGACCAAGCAAAAGAAGAAATAAAATTGGTTAATGCAGCTTTCCACAGTGCTTGTCCCACAAACTTAGCTAAACAGCTTCCAAATTCCTGTTAGTTGCAACTAATTGCTGATGAGGAAGCACAGCAATAAGTTTTCACAACTGAATGCATTTGATTTCCTTTCTTGTAACCATTTTTCTTCCAATATGTGTTTTTTGCAGTGATACTGAAAGCCGAAAATTATGCAAGAAGATGAAAGTAGATCCTAATTCAAAGGAGAAAGGAGTGGAATTACTCCATTATAAGTGAGTGCTGGGCTGGGATTTGTAATTCCTAATTGCTGATGCCCCTGTTAGGACCATTAATTCTACTTGCAGCTCCATACTGCTGTATGAGTACTTCTTATTTTTTATCCTTTGACATGAGAAATTGATTGCCGTTTCTTCAGTTTGAAAGCATGTGTTGTGACAGAAGTTGAGATAAATTTATTCTGCTGTTGAATAGAGTACACTAAAAGCATGAGTGCAGCCTGGAAGACATGTCCAATGGACTAAAACTACCCGATGCACAAGGCTGATGCATGAGATTCGAGCTTTCTTACCTTCTCTGACACATGCTGGCTAGCATGTGCCTTGGGGCAAGTCGCTCTATCTGTCTGTACTTGCTTTTCTGACTTGAGATAGTACTTCATAAAGTAAGCGGAGAAAGGCAAGTGTAGTAAGACAGCAAGAGGTTTTCTTCCTGGAAGTAATAGGAGTGGGAGTACTGTTAAGTGTAGGAGACACCACTTGGCTGCATCTCCATCTCCAAAGATCATGCTTTAGGAAATATTCTTGATAAAGTGTTGGGGAGGAAATTACTTCCTAGAAACCTGCTTGCTTTACACCCTGTTTTACACTCTCCCTTTTTCCTTACTCTTTTTCCCCACTGAAATTACTGTTCTGTAAATTCTACTTAGTTCTGTGGCTTTAGCAGGAAAATGTTGTTCTGGTTAGTGAGGAGTGAGAGCAGCTACATGATTTCTGGCAATGGAACTGTAAATTAACACTATTCCCCACTGCTTGTTCAACAGAGACGGTGCATTTCATACTGAGTATAACAGAGCGGTCACACTGAAGGTAAATTTAAATCTTTTATTATTGTTATTTCTTTTCTGCTAGATATGAGGGAGACATTTGTGGATTAAAACCAGGTGTTGGTACACGCTGAAGGCATGAAAGGGAAGGGGTTAATCTTCATAAACAGCTGTCAGAATGACCTAAAGGTTTTTGTGTGTGTATGTGTCTGCCAACTGCACATTGTTTAAAAAGAACCCATGTTGAACAGTAATGTAAATTGTGAGTTAATGTGCAGGCTGGTAACAAATGGGGATTTTCTTGCTTTGATTACCAGATGCTGTTAATGGCAGTATAACTAAAAGTATTAGCTGATACTGCATTTTGATAAGGAGTTCTGTGAGGTTTTTTTGAAGAGAGCTGAGTGGTCTTACCAGATTATGGAACCACAGTTCCTATAGAAGTGCTCTGAGTACAGCAGGGATAAAACAACCTTCCTTCTGCAAACCTTGACACACAGCAACAGAAAGCAATGTTCTGTGAGGGCAGTGGAAGGAAGAAGACATGAAACATGAAACAAGTTTGTAATCCTGAGGACTGTAGAAATGGTGGACTGAAAGCACAGTAAACAGGCTGAAATTGTGCAGCCTTCCTCTGCGAAGCCCTGGGAGTATCCTCACCTGAGGTTGCAACCCTGCAATGGCTTGGCTTCCAGAAACTGCTCTGTCCAGCTCTGATACCCAGTTCCCATTTCTTTTCTTCCTCCAGCAAACCTGGGCCCTGCTTCATCATTGGTCTTGTGGAGGCTTGTTGACACTACTCCAGACCAACGTTATTACATTTTCTTCCCCTTTCGTGCTTGTTCAGAGGTTTGGTTTGGGATGGAGGAAAGCCTCTGTGAGATGCTGAACCTCAGTCTGTCAGAGTGGCTGTCTCTAAGCGCACTTGCTCCTTTTGCAGCCAGAGTTGTGAGATATCTGGGGGTACGGGGGGCTGTCTTGGAAGCAAGCCCTGGCTTCAAGCATCCATTCAGCCTGCACTTGGGGTCGTCATGCAGGATTTGCCTGTGGTGGGAGAGTAGGACTGTGTATCTTCCCATCTCCTGCAGTAGAAATCTTGCCTGCAAGAACAGTGTTACATACTCAGCCTAGTCAGCGGGTGCCTGAAGCTTCTTCAGTATTTAGTGAGGAAAGGTACCCAGTAAATTCTTTTCCCTCTTGGTGGATGGTGGAGTGAGGGAGACTTGTTAGTTGCCTAAATTTGGATGGTTTAAACAATGCATGACATGTCTTTCCTGCCCTCTATAAAGTGCTGCAACCAGGAGTTAGTGCTGTGACTCCTCCTTATAGATGGGATCAATGGGAAAGCACCTGCAGAGTCCTATGGAGTGTTGACTTGAGAGGCAAGCATAGCAAAACAGGAACCATACCATTTATTCCTTCAGTTGCTGTTTTGTGATGAGCACTTCCCTTTTGCCTTGCCTGCTGGAGAGAAGGAAGCAGCATCCAGTGGAAAGGGCTACAGGATTCCAGTGCAGGTGGAAGGAGGGTTTTGCAGTTCCCTTGCTCTAGGAGTTCTAGTCTTTTGTAATATAACTGCCCCTGTGAAACCAGGTGCTAATGATTTATAGGTTGTACAGTGCTGGGCAGTGGTCAAATACTTGTTCTGCTGCTCACAGCTGCCTGAATGTTTTCTGTATTTTTCCCTCTAACCACTTCTTCTCCCCGTTTTCTTCTGCTGAGGCAGTGACCTTTCTTTTTCTCTCTCAGCTGTGGTTGTCAAGCATCTCCCAGTACATTACAAACAGCAAGCAGCAGAGCAACACAATTACGTAGGATATCATTCATTTTACGGACAGGTGGACATACTGAAGAACAGGGAGATTAAAGGATTTGTTTCACATCATTCAGCAAGCTTGTGGCAATAAAACTTGGATCTTCTTTCCAGGCATCCAGTAGACATATTAATATATGTATGACATTTTGGAGGATGATGGACACAGCTCTGAAGAACTGTAAAAGGATTCTTCTAAAGTAATCGGCAATTTCATAGATGTGGCTGATCCAGCTGATAGTGTACTTGGGTTTTTACAGAAAGCTTTTCATTTCTTAAATTAACTAAATCCTTATGTAATTAGCAGAGATGCCCTTGTGGGTTTACTGTGAGAAAAATGAGGAATAAAGGATGGATCAGTGTTCAAGGTGGGGGGAAGTTAGTCAGCAGTCAGAACCTCTTGCTGCTGGAACCTGTGTTAGGATCAGAGCTGTTTGGGCTATCTGGTAAGGGGAGGTGGACTCCGAGATAACAAAGTTCGGTGATGCAAAATTATTAGGATTAATTTAAAAAAAAAGTATTTCCAACTCTTTGCAGAGAGTTTAGGTTCTCACAATGCTAAGTGTCAGTATGAAAGGAGGAGCTTGTGGGGTAATGAACATGAGAGGGAAGGAAAGGACACAGCTACAACTATGCTAGAGTAATGCAGACTATTGTAATGGGTTTTGAATTACCACTCTACAGGGTTGGCTCTGTGCTTACCAGTATTTAAAAGTCAAATTATTAGGAAAGGAACGGAGAATGGAAGAGGAAATGTTATTCCACCATCTGAGTCCACTGGGTTCCTTCATTTTGTGTCTTGTATGTGATTCTGGTTGTGCCATCAACTGAAAAATGCAGAAGTACTGCAGAAGGGCAGTGAGTGTGATCAGAGGCACGGATGGCCTGAATATTTACATGAAGATTCTTGGGCTTGGAAAAATGGACAATCTGAGGAGATTATGACTGTGTGTACCTTGACAAAGGGAATGATTACCTATTTTTTTCTTCAAACTTGGGTGCAAACCGTGGCATTTTGGGATGGAAACAAGTAACTGTAGTGTTTAAAAAAGGAAAAAAAAAAAAGAAGGTTATAAGACTCATAGGTACATGTTGTGAAAGCCGAGAATTTAGGAGTCTTAAAAACAGTTTTAGATAGTCATAACGGATAGATCCATTGATAGTTAGTAAGCACAGAGGTCCAAATACAACAGCTGGTGCAGAGTCCATAGACTTAATTACTTTTTACCATAAATTGAGACCATGTATCAGTGTATGCTATATAAAAATGGTACTGGTATAATTTTTCCGTGTGTGTCTGTTGAAGCTGCTGTTGAAGACTGAAGCTTAGATCAGTCTTTGATCTTAACCAATATGTCTCTTCATATGTTGCTTTAGCCACACCATGTTCTAATCCTTGATAGTGCTATAAGGCCAGTATCCAGGCTGTGTTTATTACATGATGAAGCCTTTTCTGGAGGATAATATACAGGGAGAGTTTTACTCTCCTTCTGAAATGGAGACAGTGCTCATTAAAGTACAAATCTGCTCAGTGCTAGCAAGGGGAATAGACTAATCCAGTAAATTGGTACTGCTCTAAACACTGAATCCTTTTTCAAGTTTGCTGTTTTAAAGAGTGTGTGTGTGAAATTAAGGCAAATATTTTTACTAGTATCTCTACTTCAAAGGATTGAAAAATACAGGGAGTATCTCTATATATATACAGGGAGTGCCTGTATGTATATATAGAGATATTCCCTCCAAGTTCAAACCTAGGTCCGTATGTTATAGCCAGCTATTATACTGTTAAAACTAGCTTGCTTTTAGCAGCATAGGTTGGATGGAGCCATGTCCTGTATTCTGCTGAATCAATGTTTAAGGTTCAAAGCTGTTGAAGAGGTTTGGGCAGCAGGTTACAGCCCTTCGTGGCTCTGTCAGTGCCATTGAGTCAAAGCAGGTCCCTGACCATGTCATAGCAAGACAAGAGCATAGCTGATTCTTCAGCCTGGGGGCTGCTGTGGCCTGGGCCTTGCTCTGCTCTCTAACCCAGCAGCTTGGGGACCACTGCTTTTCTGTGATTAGGAAGTGCTGTGGTTTGTTGGTGCTGGGGCAGGGGTAGTTATTTAAAGGCACGTGGGAAGTTCTCTTCACCTCATGGAGCAATGAATGCAAGGCAATGTACTGCCTGCTCTGCCAGAATACTTCTGATTTTTTTTCTGTCTTGGCTCAGGGGGAGAGGCTGGATGAATTAAATCTCTTTAATCCCCCATCCACTAACCACCTCTGTTTCTGCATGACTGAACTTGGCATGCAGGAGTTCTTGCAGTCATTAGCTATTTAAAATGTTGACCCCCCTCTCATCCCCTCCAGTGTATGTTTGCAGTCTGTGCACACTGAGAATGAGCAGAACTTGATGTAGCTTTCCTAAATGTAGAACATCTCCACTGTTTTATCCTCTTCTTTCCTTTCCCCATATATTATTTTCGTAATGCCTCTAGTTTTTGAGCTTTTTATAACTGTAACTCCATTGTAAATTACTTAATTTTAATTTTTTTTCCTAGCTAGCTCCTTTCTCTGCTAATGCCGTGTTAAAACAGATTTCTTCCCCTTCAAGTGTTTGTAATCCCAACATTACTTCCTCACCCCTTAGGCTTTCTTACTGTGTACATATGTAATATATGCTGCCTCTTGTGATAAGAGAAATCTCTTCAATATTAGTTGTGCAAGCAGACAGAAACATAAATGCAATAAATGATCCTGCCATAATCTCTGAATTCTCCTGAGCCTTGCAGTACCACCTGAGATGCAGGAAAATGAGCTGAACCCTGCTATCTGTTGATAAGCTGCTGGGATGTTGTACCAGAGCAGCCCTACCAAGGGCAGGGAGGTGGCAAAAGTATCTCTGAGACTGTTTCGGTGGCACATGTCACCAGATGCGCTGCTAACCTGCTCTTGAGAAGGAGGAGTGCAAGCCTAGGCATTTGGATGGATATTCTTGGCATGTGTTAGTATATACTCTGCTCTATACTTCCACTCTTTTCCCCAGTTTTATGGTGGAAGTGGGAACTGGTAAGTTGGGATGTTAGTTACGGGGAAGTTACACACCCATGTATCACTTGGTGCTGCAACTGGAGATTTGTGTTTATTAGCGTTAGAGCAGATGAGTATATGAGCAGAAAAGCAAAGGGACTAATTGGATGGGGTTTGCATGACAGCATGGATTTGAGATTGGATGTCTCATCATTTCCATTCATTTTGCTTCTAAAGATTTTTTCCCCCTGTTTCTTACAGTCTATGGTGGCCTTTCTGAAGGATCCAGAAGGTGCTCCACTGTGGGAGGAGGATCCCGAAGCCAAAGATGTTGTACATGTTGACAGTGAAAAGGTACATTAGCTGGATAGATGTCCTATGTATGTTATATGGGATAAAGGAAATGTGGGGTTTTATGTTAACACTTAACAAAGCACCATTATTTCCTTTCTTTGGAAGAGAAATTTGAAGCACCCAAACTGTTTTAAGTGACTTCATGAAGTCTGTGGAGTGCTGTAACTATAAAGTGTCCCGCTTCCTGCCTTCCTCTCCCCTACATGTGGTTCTGATATTAGTCTGCTAGCTACATGGCAAGTATCAAAGCATTGTTTATGGTGTGGCAGAAGAGACCTGTTTGTCTCAGGCAAGTGTAGTAGCTTGCAAGATGCAGTCACTGCACGATGCAAGTAAGAGGTAAAATGCTGCTCTTACAACTGCAGGTTGTTGTTAAACCTTGGGTTTCCTCATGTGCCTGAGATTGTCACAGGAAGTCTGGAGCAGGATTCAGGAGCAGGATCCAGAGATTTAACCTTGAAAGTCAGGAAGTCAGGAGCAGGATCTTGAGAGATTTAACCTTGTACTGTAACTGTCCTCTTGGTGTTAAGTGGCAAAGCAGCAAATACGATGAAACTACCTTCAAAAGCCAGTGCCACCACAGAGCTACCCATTATATTCTAATATAATCAGCTAGGTCTTTCATATTAGTTTTCTAGTCTAGAGAATTTTAAAGCTTTAATTGATTGGACTCTAGCTGGTATTTTGTAAAGGGCTTTTCAATTTTCTTGCTTTCATTTTTAATATTAGAAACAGTTATTTTGACGTTCAGTTTTTGTAGGAAGATTAATTTTTAATGTTCACCCTCTGTACTCTATTATAAGCCTTCCAAGGGTTGCAATCAATTTGAAAACTTCATCTGGTTTCTCTATCATGCTGCTACTGAAAAGTCTTTTCTTATGGCTTCTCATAGCTTCAACAAGGATTCATAGTGTGAAAACTGAATTTGTTTTGCTTATTATTGAGTCTGACTTTTTGAATTAGAGTATAGCTTTTTGGATGCGTCAGGGAAGAAAAAGTTTCCAGTCAGAGTTTCTGCAGTGAGACTAAACCAAACCATGCAACTTCCACATCTCAGCAGTGAAGATGCTGATCTAGGATATTTAGCAGATACTCAAATCTATAACTTTCCACAGAACAATTGAGGCTGGAAGGGACCACTGGAGGTCACCTAGTCCAACCTCCTGCTCCAGGAGAGTCACCTAGAACACATTACTCAGGATTGTGTCCAGACGGCTCCTGAATATCTCCAGAGCAGGATAATCCACGACCTCTGTGGGCAACCTATTCCAATGCTCCGTCACCCTCACAGTAAAGAAAGTCTTCCTCATATTCAGATGGAACTTCCTGTGCTTTAGTTTATGCCTGTTGCTTCTCATCTTATTGCCTGGTACCACAGAGAAGAGCCTGGCCCCATCCTCTTAACATCTACCCTTCAGATATTTACACATAGTGATAACATCCCTCCGAGCCTTCTCTAGTTCTTAAAATTGTAACACAAGTAAGAGGTGTGCTTGGGTACAGCTCTGGTTTTATTTTCTTTGGTTCATTCACTAGGAGTTGAGGAGGCTTCTGAAGAAGGAAGACAAACCCCTTCTAATGATGTTCTATGCCCCATGTAAGTAACCCAGCATGTCCTGTTATCTCTCCCTTCTGCACTGAGATGTCCAGTTCTGACTAGAAGTGTCACCTGCGCTTCACTAATACCATCTTGTACAACCGTTATCATTCAACTCATTGTGGTATTCTGCCTGTTTGTCCTCAGTTTTCTGTAGTTGTCCATCGCTTGTATCCTAGTCTTGCCTCTTTCTCTTGTGATTATAGAATCATAGAATATCATGACTCTTTTTCTTTTAAGCAGCTGCTTTCTGTTATTTCTTTACCTTTTGTCCTTCCTAGATTTGTATTGTATAAGACAGAAACACTGTATACTGGGTGCATAAATGTTCATACATCTGTCTGAGAGTGGCTAGCCCTCTGGCCTGTATGGAGCTGTAAGTGCAAATAGGTATTGCACACAATTTTTACTTTTGCAGTTTGGGCCATAGCATAAGACAAGCTGGTTCCACACAAGCAGAATATCTTTGGAGGACACCCTAGAGTTGAAAAAAACCCAACCCTTCCTGACTGCTGTCAGAGGGAACAGTGCAGTGGTCAGGAGCAGGAATATCTTTCTTGTGCCATCCAGGAGGCACCCTGCATGTTCCTGCCCACACTGGCAAGAGTGTGAATACAAGTGAGATTTTGGGGTGCAGGGGGGCAGGAAAGAAAGAGAAGAGCACGTTGAAGTCATTGCATTTCTTTTGTGACTTTGACCTTGTATTGCTGCTATCTTGTCACTGCATTGGTTGCTTGTTTCTTAATTTTGAAGATTTACAACTGCTTTTTTGTGTTTCCTGGTGACTGGTATGTGAGAGGCTTTTCAGCTTTTCAAAACAAGATAGCATTGCACTGGAGCTGTTGCTCAGATGGAAAGCAGGGGGGCCATGAGAGAGGAATGAATGTGTGACCTAAGCTAGAGGAGCCTCCTAGTACTTGGTATGCCCTGCTAGGGAAATGTATGTTAGACACAACTAGCAATTTACTGGCTTATTCTCTTTAAAACTGTGTCCCATGGCAGCATTATCTGGTGTTTCTCAGTGTATTTTCTCTCATAATTACTGCCTGAAACACCATTCTACCTTTTTAGTCTCATCTGAGTACTGCCAAGATGGCCAGAATTGCCCAAGACTTAGTTTGATGCATCACTTGGAGAACCTTTTTTCCTTTAGTTAAATTAGTTGCAGGTCTGTGCCCTCAGACTCTGCAGCAGGATGGTCCTGTGTGGCCTGGCCCAGCTCATGGTTGTTCCCAGTCACTGCTGCTGCCACCTTAGCATCAGTGGGAGATGATACGCCTGCTCTGCCTGTAAATCAGCCCTTCAGGGAGAGTTTAGCTGCAGAGTGCTTTCACCATTTACCTGTATCGTGAATAACAGTTTTCCACAACTGAGTCTCTTCCTGAAATGTGCCTTATCTAACCCTTCATTTTCTTTGAACTGATCCCCCCCAGAAACCCTCCTCCTTACAGTTTCTCTTCTTTTGAAGTGGCAAAGCACCTGCTAGTTCTCAGTGCTGTAATACTTTTGCTGTTTTCTAAACTGCTGTGAAGGAAGCCTG
This sequence comes from Nestor notabilis, assembly GCF_000696875.1. Lineage (NCBI taxonomy): Eukaryota > Metazoa > Chordata > Aves > Psittaciformes > Psittacidae > Nestor > Nestor notabilis. The sequence continues at coordinate 36,920 of NW_009919664.1, forward strand.
CTTATAAGGGTTTTTTTTCCCCTCCCTTCTGATTTTGCAATTCATAACTCCCTCATCTTTTATTTAACACACAAGACCTTTTGACTTGGTTCTTGTCCAGTTTTTCTTTTCTTATCTAACAAGATAGAAAAGAAATGCAGAATGCATACAGCATTGAAGTACTGGCTTTGGGCAGCTGTTACTGGTTACATACAGGTGTTACCTTTCATAACTGAGAGCAGCAAATCAAGGCTGGTCACTAAAGGTAATTTTGCTTTTCTTGTAAGTGGTGACTCAGGGAGGTCTTTGGCACAAGAGGACATCAGAGACTTTGTCTGGGAAACTATGGGGAAGACAGCTGCATTATTTCTCTGCTTTGTTGGAAGCAGGGATTTTAGATTCATTGTGGCAGATTCATAGGAAATGGGCTCTCTCATTATGTACCAGTGCAGAGGGAGATGAAAGTGACTGCAGACTTAAATGTAGTTTCTTTAATATTTCAGGTATGCTTGGTCTGGGTAAAATGACTCAGAGCAAAGACATGCTTTCCTTAGAAGATATTGCCTGTCATTTGGAGACCATTCACTGTACTTTCGAACCTGTATTGTAGAGCCAGACAGCACTAAATACGAAAAATTAGGTATACTTATAGGCACTCAAGATTTATTTGTAGTTAACTCTGTCAGAGAAGACTCCTGCAGGAGACAGTCTGGATGTGGCAACACAAAGGAGCTGTTTAGAACATCATTGAAAATGGGGCTTTAAAAATGGAGGTGTTAAGTAGCAAACAAACTAATGTGTGTTTAATTAAGTGTCGTGTTGTCGTCCCCCCCTCCCCCTCCCCTTTGAGACAAAATACAAGACAGAACAGAAGAAAATTAGTTTTTTGATGTTACCCTTTTATGCCTGTATAGGGATATATGTGGCTTTACAGCGTCCTGAACAATATAACCCAGAAATATGTGAGCAGGAGAGGTGATACTGAGGTGGGTTTGGGAGCAGCGAGTGAGGTGGCAGCAGCAGAGCTTGGAACATAAGGCAATAGAGGTGATGGCTGGGTGGAAGAGGCTAGTATATGTCTGCACTCCACAAGACAGTCCAGGGATCAGTAAGAGGTTGAAGAGGGGAAGAAAGGGAAATCAATAGCTGGAGGAGTCTGAGGTCTGAGGCTGCTGAAGGAAAAAGCAGTGAGCTTCCAGAAGATGCTGTTAACTCGTATCTTTTGATGTCTGTCCAGTGGTTTGGATGAGGCTGCAAGACCTCTGTGGGCCTCAAGTGAGTGGTCCATGCCTCCCAAGAAATTGTTGTTTTGATCAGTACTAATTTAAAAACCTCACTGGCAATTTGAGCAGAGAGATGAAAGGTGGAAAGAACCACAGAAACAAGAGCTCTCTTTTGTCTGATTAAAGGGCGTTCTTCCCAGGCATGCTGATGTGATCCTAAACCAGTGGCTGCAAAATCTGTTCTTCCTTTCTGGAAGATACTTGCAAAACACCTGTCTCTTCACCAGAACGAAAATGTTGACAGTTGTCCCAAGGTGGACGCGAGAGTTGCCACAATAAGCATCTGGAGTGCTTGGCCACAGCTTCCTTTCTTTCATGCTGTCTACATTCCTGCCCCTTCCCATGTGCATGTACGTATTTTATTTGGCAAGGGTGAAACCTGCAGCTTACAAAATGATGTACTGCTAATCTGCTTAGCACTCCAGAGTGTCATCAGACAGCTCTTAGCACGCTCCAGCTATACACTAGTGGTCTTCCTCACTTGCTGTTTGTCTTTTCTTCAGTGCATTATTGTATATTACAAGCATTGTTGTTTCTTCTGAGTTATGTCTTCTCAATTAACAGAGCAGTGTTTAACTTCTGATGCCTGTATAATGTGTTTAGGAAGTGCTTGTGAAGTTAATTTCAAAGACTTGTTAAGCTGGAATGAATTAGAAGTACTTCTCCCCATCTCTTAAAGACCAGAAATGCACAAAGCTTTTTGTTTGAGTTCACAAGCATGGTATGTTCCATTGAATTTTGATGTGTGAGTTTCATAGAGGCTGAGGAATACAAAATGGTGTTACTCTTTCCAAAACTGGGATAAGAAATTAGTGTGAAAATTAATAGCATGAAGAACATGCAACATGTGACAAGAAGTAACATCCTTAGAAATTAATAATTATTTAATGAAACAGAGAATGAATTTTGGTGCTTGTTTGTTTGTTTGTTTTCTTTAATGTAAAATGTGTTGTTTCATATGCTTTGGAACATAGATCCTGTAGAACAGGCTGAATCGTTGGCATATTACTTACACAATTTCTTTTTTTATCAGGGTGTGGTGTTTGTAAGAGAATGATGCCATCTTATCAGCAGGCAGCCACAGAACTCAAGGGTAAATATGTAAGTGAGAAGATAAGATTTACATTAAATTTATAAAAAATCATTTTAACACTTTTTTAGGGGGGGCATATTTAAAACCACAAATATTTATCAAAGTGGGGAATTTTTAAACATGCCAAAACAAAACCAGAAATTAATGACTCTGTCCACATCCCTTCAGCATTCTTTCTCTTGTTTTTCATTCTTTTTAAAACTTTGGAGAATGAGGTGTTAACTCACTTGCCCTTTAATCCAGTGTAGTTCTTGCCATGGAAAAATGGGCTCTGACAATATGTAGGGGTGTGTTTAGCCACTGGTTTGTGAGTTTGCAGTCCTTTTGAGCTCATTTTGGTAAAGATAAAGAAATGTTTGATCAGCTTTTTGGCCTAATGTTTTACAGCAGGGTCAGGGATGGATACCCTTACAGTAATAATTAATCCACTTTTCTTAGCGGAGAATCACAGTGTCATGGGAGCGGAATTTCCCTATAAAAGCTACTGATCGTCCTCCTAGCCACTAAGCATAAGCATTAATAAAATCTTACAGTTTTACTTTAGCTCCGTCAACAGAGTTAGCATTCATACCAGATTGAAATGAAAGTAAGTTTTGACTATAATAAAATCCATCAACAGCAGTCACAGTAATTTGGTTACCTGTTTGTACTAAGAAGACTTACTGATCTCCCTAAGCAAGTCAAAGGCACTTCTGTAGTCAAGGTTTTATAATGTGCTTAATGTATAGTTTATATGATGCCAATTATACATGAGTGACGGATAGGATTGTTGTTTCATGGCTTTAGCTGGATTTGGTCTGATCCTACCTGTTGGATCATTCACTGTCAAGTTTGCAAGTTTCCTTGGGAGTGCTGATGTGTGATGCGGAAAAGATGAAGCACTGTGGTTTATTGCTAGGACAGCTCTGGCCATTGCTGCTTATAAACACTAAGTGTTGTCAGACTCCCTCACATTCTCCCAAATAGTTGTTTTTCAGAAGCGTTTCCTCTAAATCTTTGTTTGCTTAGGGCTGAAATGGGTGGGAGTTGTTCAGTTTTATTTAGGACACAGTACAACCCTTGAAGATATTTTCAAGAGCGTGTTTGTCTAGCGAGGCAGCACTGATGCCATCTCCCCTCGGTGGAGCATGCAGTGCAGTCTTGGGGAAAGCACTCCTGCCTTGTACAGTGGGTACATTATGAGGCGTGGGGTGGGTGGGAATTTGGAATTTAAAGAGTCGCCTACAAAGGTAGTGCCAGAGAGAAGGCGTGCTGCAGAGCACTCTGTTCTCCTGCAGTTATCTCTTCCTTGTCCATCTGCAGTTCATTTTATTAAATTCAAACCAGAGAATTTAAGCTCCAGATATGTTCTAGTTTGATTATTTCCTTCCTCACTTGGAAATGGTTTCTGTAGATCCAGACTAATCCTTCACAGCTGAGTGACAGGGCTGTGGCACTGCTCTGAGAGTAGCAGTGCCTATGCTTGATGCAGCTTGGGTCAGGGGTGCTTTTTGCAGAGAAATGTTTTTAGTGCAGGATCGGTTCAGAGGAAAGTCCAGTTATGCCACTGCCACCCGTGTCTTTCACAAAAATCAGCCTTATTGTCTAAATTTGACCTAATTAGCTTCCTGAGTGGGATGTGTACACAGTTTGCCATTTCTGCAGCTAACTGTCCTGTCCCTATGATAAATTAGCCATGGGGTATCTTAGAGTGATGTTGACCTCTGGATCAGACTTTGCTGGAAAGTTCATGATTGGTTTGGATGAGCTGAAGGTTTCGCCTTTTAATCTGACCTGCCATTAGCTGTCAGGATGTGCTAGGCTCAAAAGCCATTATTGCTATTATATATCAGGAAAATGAAGTACAGTATTGCCTATTTAATATGTCATAAAAATGAAAAGGGGAACAGTACCTGTTGCTGGTTGCTGAGTTCTTTTGGGACTAGTTGTTTCTTGTCCCACTACTGTTACTGAGAGGAAGGCAGGGAGGCATTTTCAGTGTTAGATTCAGTTTAGATCTTGCAGTTCCATTACACCCAGTGCAGAAGCAAAAAAGATGCTCCAAAACAGAAGAAGGTGGTTTATTTTATCCTTGGCACAAGAGATGCCCATGGTTTGTGTGTGGGATGGGCTCTGGCAAGTGACTGTCACTGATACACTGTGACCCCAATACAGGGAGGAACTGGTGGTCAGCAAAGCACTTCAGCATCTCCTTAATGCCCATGGACTTTGTGTGTGCCTGAATGCTTTACTCTGTAAAGATTGGCTTGAGCACATGCTTAAGTGCTTTCCTCTTTTGGTGTTTGTCTTTTCTCTGGTAAAAACATGAGACTTCAGAAGCATAAAGTTCCTACACTTAACTTCAGATGTCAAATAAAAGAAGCCTTTGTTTAATCTGTTTGTTAAGTTTGGCTCTAGGAAGGCTTCAAGTGGTGGTGTGAGGTACCAATTTTGGAGCAATCCTGTCAAGAAAACTCAGAAGCAAAGGAGTGGTCATAGTACAACAGGGATGGTCAGAAGTCCAGAGACATGCCCAGCTAGGAAAGGTTCAGAGTTGGTTCAGGTTATAGGTAGCTTGGTGGAGAGGAGGTAAGTGTTGAAATATGTCAAATGTCCCTACAGAGGTGAAAGGAATAAACTGATCTTCGTGTCTGCTGTGGCTCTTACAAGAGGTAATGGACTTAAATCGAAGTCAGAGTCACTCAGTCATTTGCTAAAAGCACATTAGCTGAACATCTGGCAGGAGCAGCTTAGGTATACAAGGAGGATCCTGGCTTTGGGTAGTAGGTGTCTTTTGATGGTCCCATACAGCCTGATAGTAGGTAATTTTGTGATTATAGGCCAGCTAAAGCTGTTACTTTTGTCATTAAAAACAAATCCCATTCTAATAGGCTTTTTGCTAATTATGGTTCATATGGTATATGAACACCAGAATGAATCCAAGTCACTAACTTATCAATCACCACAGGCTTGGTGGACCCAGTGAAATTGTAGCAGAGTATCTGAAATGCCTGGGAATGCCCATTTAAGATCTAGGAGATCCTCTGAGAGATTGTGGCAAATGTGAAATCTGGGGGACTGGTGTTTATGAGAGAATTAGTTAACGAAGCTGGTTCTTGCTTTATAAAGCAACCACTGTGTCTTGATCCTGTTGCATTTACCTACCTGTAAGTGGTGACATAGAGGATAGGGGACGGGGAGAATTGGGTCTAGATAATCTCTTTATATGAATTAAGTCAATCTGGTTGTTGGAACTACAAGGAAAATTCAAATTAAGAGACTTGGCCACCGAGTATAAGCCTTATTTCTGTACTTTTCTCAATTACTTTTCCTTTATCCTTTCTCAGGATAGGGGAGAGAAAACAAAGTACCTTTTTGTGACTTTCCAGTACATTCTTAGAAAAGGTTGACCTTCAAACGAGGATTTTCTGCTTTAAGATTTATTTCGTGCTGCCTCTGAGCACATTTGGTTGGTCTGCGCAGTTTGCAGGAACATGGTATTAAATTCTGATGTAGTATTTCAGCTGGAAGGAGAAAATCCTGATTTTAGAGGGGGGAAGGAGGAGGGGTATAGATTAAGACCCTGCTGCTAAAAAGATTTAAGCTGTCAATGCCATTAAATTTAAGTTAATCATGAAGTGGTATCTCAGCAACTCACTGGTTGCAGGTTTGACAGCAGAATGACCTCTGAGTGAATCCCACACCCACAAAAATGCAGAATCAGTCCCATCTTCAAATTTTCAGGTCAGAAATTTCTGGAAGACAGTTGGACAAGGAACAGGGTAAGTCACAGGAACCCTGGGCCTCAAGCTCAGGGTCAAGAGCTCTTGAGGTGGAGGATGGGCTGGGATAGAGGTAAGAAAAGGGAAGGAGAGGCTTTTTGTTTCACTTGCTAGTTTGAAAAGCTGCTGTGCTTCTGTGCCTCCCTTTTGGTATCTGTAGTACAAAATTAATTCTTAACTCTCATTATACCATACCAGTCAGGTAAGTTAACATATTTAAAGAATATAAGTGCCGTATTTCCTGGGCTCATGGAAATAGGTCATGTTTTACTTTCACATCAAAGTAATGCTGATTCCCCCTTGTCGTTCAGTAAGTGCATTTTTGAATTAGAGCAGCACCAGTGCTTGGTTCACTAGAGCTTTCCAGACATTAGCTGGGATTGTAAATTCGTCACTGGAGTAGAAGCCAGAGGTGAGGGTGGAACTTCTTGTGTCCTAGCTAGTGTTTGGCTACAAACTAAGCTGTGTACTTGCAGAAGCAGGAAAAAAATCTAACTACAAAGATGAGCACAAGTAGTGTGATTAAGAGAATTCCCTTGAGGTATTTCTGTTAGTGGGTGAATAAAAGAAACGGAGGCACTTCCAGAGCAAGGAGGAGATGACAATCTGATTAGTGTGTGCTTTTTGTGGACTAGACTCAAATACTGTTCTGTTCCCCTTTGCACAAAATCAGAAAAAACTTCACCTCCTTTTACAGAGATCCCTTTGCTTTACTGCAGTATGACTGAAATCAGAATCTGCCCAGAGCTTAGTTGTTTTTACTTAACTCTTTAAAAAAGTTGTCATGTTCCTGCTGTATTGTAAGACTCAATGTGATTATGCTGTTTTTTTCAGGTTCTTGCGGGGATGAATGTTTACTCTGCAGAATTTGAAAGGATAAAGGAAGAATACAATGTCCGGGGATATCCTACAGTCTGCTATTTTGAGTCAGTTATGGTTTGCTACTGCTTTAGAAATCATACACTCAACTATAATTGCACATTCTTACCTTCCAGGGCAAGGACTAAACCTTATTTTGTTGTTTTAACAGGAAAGGAAAGTTCCTGTTCCACTTTGAGAACTATGGTGCTACTGCGGCAGATATAGCAGAGTGGCTGAAAAAGTAAGGCATTGAACTTCATGCACTCCACCTTTTATGTACTTTTCATTATTTACAGAATGTAATGGTTTAGGAACCTATCTCTCCCTCATTCCCTCCGCTCAGAAGAGCAAACAAAACTACCCTGCTGAGATTGGCTAAACTGGTACAGAGAGATTGCCTAATGTTTGGTTTTTAGCATGCATGCCTTGCATTTCACAATTGCATTTTGTTTGTAGTAGGGGACTCTGGACCAAAATAAACGCACATACATGTCCTGAACCCAAGACTTACACAGATCTCAGCTTCATCAAAAATACCAGCTTAAATTTCCAGTGATCTTGAGTTCCTGAACTTGATAACCTGCAAAAGATTTGACTGTTGTTTTATTGAAACTGTGTATCCTAAGTATGCAGTTCTCATTGGTTCTTAGCTGGAGCCTTTAAAATGTCTTGCAGAGACAAACCAGAGATCAAGGCACCCTGGATTGCTAGTCATTTTTACCATGTCTGTGTTTCCTGTCATGACATGAAGTGATGTTGAAAGCATCTTGTTCCATCTAAAGAGAGCTATTTGCAGTCGTAAATATTTTTGGGGCTGAATGATCTTACAGGACTAGCAGTTGAGAGAGAGAAATGGAAAAAGTGTGTAAGTGTGTATAGCTGCTCTTCAGCTGGTGCAAATCAGCACAATGCCAATGAAGCTGGCAGAGCACCTGGAGAGAGCTCAGATAGGCTGATGATGGAGAAGTACTGTTAGCAGTTAGCCCTCCCTCTTGGGCATTGTCATCTTTGTAACCCTGCTTTGTTTGCTGCAGCCACAGAAATAATCTTGAAATTAAACTAGTAAAAGGAAACAAACACATGGGAAGAAATAGACAGTTGCAAACTATTGTTATAATGTGGCTTAGCAAAATTGGCTCAGAATAAATGTGTACCAGTGGGGCTGTGCTGGAGACGTGTATGATTGCAAGTAGTGCAAGGTCTTCAGCAGTGGTAGGCTAGGTGCTTCAGGACTGGGAAACCATGAGTGAAGCGACATCAGTGTTCCCGTTAGCGTCAGGAGGTACAAGCACTGCAGGCAAGTAGTGCCCAGTGGATCAAAGAGGAGGAATTTAGGTGTAGTCTTTAAGCCTCATTTAGTTCATTAAACCTTCAGATATGAATTATCAAGATGGTAACTCCAGCAATGCTGAGATGATGATCAGCCCTTGAAGCAAGGATATGACTTCATCACCTGAACTTTATTATGCTTTTCAGTTTTGCAAGGCTGTGGTTATCTCTTGGCTACCATATGTGAAACATTAGATGTTTTGGGTGGTTTTTTTCCCCCCGTCTGCCCACATAATATCCGGATAATCCCTGTAACATGCAGTGCCTTTATATCAGTGCTCTGACAGCAAGTGAATACAGCTACTGGAGGCAAAGCAGAACAGCTGCAAGCTCTTCCCAATGATAATCTCTGCTAATAAGCCACTGTGGGCTTTGGTTGGTATTTCAGTAGTCCAAAGCTAAAGACAGCTGTTTGTCCTCACTTAGTGTTTGTGCATGCTTATTAATGTTTCCCAAAAGATGATCTGAGCAGTAGCCTTCTTGCCCCTGTTTTTATAATAAATAGAAGTTTTAAGGAAACCACGTTGAGAAATTATGCATACTTGAATTTTGCCAGTAATTTTATGTTGCAGTTAAAAGCATATATGGCGTAAATGTGCTACGTGCATAATACTTTATTACTCTAAGGAATGTACAGTACAAGTAGTCAAATGGTGTGGCAAGGGCTTTAGGGAAGTCAGAGTGTAATTAGATAGCTGTATTGTGGATAGGCTGTATTTCAGAATAGTCTAATATTAAAATTGTTTTAGGAAGTGACTCTGATGCAAGACGTTGCTCTGCAAAGCAGGGGCACGGCAGTGCCAGAGTGTATATGGTGAGGAAAGCCAATGCATTTTTATACTGTGCATGCATGTGCTGTCATCATAGATTCTCGAAAGAGAATCCAGCAGTCATTGAGCCTTATTAAATGACCTATTTTTTGTGGACACTAGGTGCACACTGCACAAAAGTAGCTGTTTTCTCTTCCTTCTCCCCCTTCTCTGTTTTTTCTCCTCTAAATGTTACTGGTGAAGTGCTGAAAGTGGTTGATCTACACTGTTTTTGGGAGGAGGACATGATATAACTTAATAAAGGTTAGAATTATTTAAATTATTGAATTGATGTTTTTCATGATGTTCTCAGAACAAGAGCTGCTAGCGTGGAGGGCTCCAACACCTTTTCTTTTACTACTTACTGAAGGTGCTTCTTACACTGAAGCGCGCTAATGCATCAGCCTTACAGGTACTTAAACTCTCTTATCTTCCTGATAGGCACTGGCTACTATTTTATGGCGTTTCAGATGTTTTCATGAGGTGATAGAGGGAAACCATCATACAGCCTTACTCCAGCACAGCATTAACATGAGAGATGCTATCTTGTACATACCTCAATTCTTTTTTTTAATTCTTAAGAAATGTGATACACAGCTGTATCAGCCTGGATGGTAGGCAAGCCAGACAGCTTCTTGCTGCTTTCAATTAGCTGCTGAGCTTGTTTCGCTTTTTTATGGACTTCTCTCAGGCCTTTCCTTAGCACCAGCTACTCGGATCAAGAACTCGTTCTCTGTTCTTAATTGAAGTAGCTCTTAATAACTCTTCCTAACTCTTCTGTCATCCTATTTTTGGTCTTTAGGCATTGGGTGTGTCTCGTCTCAGTTTTAAATGACAGTTTAGATTTTGCTTGTTGCTGCCTCCAGGCCTTGAGGTGCTTCTTACCAACTCCTGTGCAGACTTAGTAGCACACATAGCATTTTACATTGGGCCATTTGAATAAATATCCTGTGCCCTGCTTTATTAATTCCTTACTGATATAGCTCATGCCAGGCCCTGCTAAACACAGTGTTCTCCAAGTGCTTTGTAGCCACTGTGTCCATTTTCACCATGCTCTGCCTACTCAACCCAACTCCCCTTCCAGATGCATTAAGTGTCATGGTGTTTTCTGGAAAGCCTTCACTCTGCCAGGATATCTGCAGATTATTGCTCTTTTATAATCTTAGCAACAAGCAAAATGATAATCTGCTGATCCTTTAGAAAGTAAACTCTTGTGGATGGAGACCTGCCTCCTTTTTTTTTTCCAGCTGCTTGGATGAGTGCAGCTCTGATCTTTGCTTTGATGTTTGTTTCTTGGTTCGTTTATCAGCAGCAGAGGTGTTCATCACAGTTTTGCATGGATTGCTTAATGTTCTTGGATCATACCCATTGCTTATATCAACAGAATTTGCTCTCTGAATCTGTATATCTCTCTACTGCTTTTTCTGTCGAACTAGGCTTTCAGCCTAGAAATGAGCAAGGCAGGATAAATGAGTTATCATCCGTTTGCCATTCTTTGTGCCAGGCAGCTAACACAATAATACATGCTAATAAAAACAGTAAATCTGCTTTCACCAGAGGTGGGGTCACATCCAGATTTGTACTTTGCCAAAGAATTCGGGGAATTTTGGGGGGTATTTGGAACTCATTTTATCCTTGCCAGTTGTAGTAATAGCTTCCAAGTCTGGCTCCAAATGTTTGTGTGTTTGGGTGTCCTTTATATGAACACTGCTTTAATAAATAAATGTCAATTAGTATAGTTTAGTTCATGTCTGCCAAATTCTCTTTTTAATGTACATTAATAAAAGCCAGGAACAATTGTTTAGTGGGATGATGAGCACTGAACTGGCCCAGAGGAGCTTAGATTCAGTTTCCAGATTTGCCACCATGTCTTTGAGCAGTCTCTCTGGCTCTAATCCGTCAAAGGTGGTTAAACTCATATGCAATCATAATGAAGCCGGTAGAACCTGTCACTCTAAGATTAACCATGCAGTTGAGTGGCTTTGCAGTGTTAGGTCTACAAGCCCAGTGCAGAGTGAGGATATAAAGATGCTTCAGGTTACAGGGTTGTTTTAGGGTAAAACCATATACTCCTGGGGAAACAATCTGTGTAGCCAGCTCATGGTCCCAGCACTGCACCTCCTTCTTTCCCTGTCAGACGTAACCATGCTGTCAGTATTCAGGGTGACTGGTTGATAGGCTCTTTCTGCTCACTACTTTTTCTGTCACTAGCCATTGCACCTGTGAGCTACCGAGTGTGAATGCTGTGAGAAAGGGAGCATCCTGCTGAGGAGGGTAAAATAGTAACAAAAAATGCATCTGATTTCTGTAATGTAATAACCAGGCAGTCTGGTTATCAACTCGCTCCATCCCTTCCATTGCTGACCTGGCCTCTTGAGCTTCTTGTGGAATTTTTTTATTCCTCCTCCGGTTTTATCTATGTTTCAGTGCTTATGAGTTCTGGGTGGGTAAAATTATGGAAGCTGTTCAGTAGGGTTAGTGGGTCGTACATATCTGGACATCTGCACAAAGTAGTTCCTTGCAGTCCGACTTACCAAAATGATTGCTTAGCACCAGAGCTGCTTTTAAGCTGCGTCTGTTTTTCTTGTAGTCCACAGGCACCTCAGCCACAGGCACCAGAGACTCCCTGGGCAGATGAAGAAAATGTAGTTTATCACCTGACTGATGAGGACTTCGACAAGTTTATAAAAGATCATTCATCTGTGCTAGTGATGTTCCATGCACCATGTGAGTTTGTGGTTTTTTTTCTGTACCTTGAGTCAAATCCTTGCTAACAAAACCAATAATGATTTTTTTTGAGGAGATTTCACAGAGCCATGAACTCGAAGTCCAGGCTTCTTTTGTTTGTGATGATTGCTAAATATACAAGGCATGAAATGTTTGTGAAGTTGCTGACTTCAAGTTTAGGACAGAGATGTGCTGCTGGAAGTGACGCTTTGTAGGCTGAGTCAAGACATAACTGAAGAGTGTAATGGTGCTTAAATAGTCTGAGGACTCATAATTTTACAGCATGATTTCCCATTTTCAGCTCGTCTTCTGTGTTGTCTGCTTTCAAAACAGAGCTCTGGTTGATTGAGCAACTCAATTTGATAACCATGAGTGCCTGAGTCCTTGTTCATGGCTGCTGACCTGTCATTTCAGTGTTTTCATTCTTTGAATGCTCCAACCCTGGTGGTGTTCAAGACCAGGTTGGACAAAGCCTTGAACGACATAGTTTAGTGTGTGGTGTCCCTGCCCATGGCAGGGGGGTTGGAACTATATGGTCTTAAGGTCCCTTCCAACCCTAATTATTCTATGATTCTTTGATTCTGTCTCATTTTGGTCTCTGGCAATGTAAGAAGGGATGGTAGAGGGGTGGTTGTCATTACATACTGCGCTGAACTGTGCCAAAACTGGGTCTAAGGTCAGAAAGTCCAAAGGACTTTTGAAAACTAGTGAAGAGCTGAGCTAGTAGTGATGCTACTTACTGTTCAGCTGAGAATGCATTGGACTGATTATTTTCATGACTTGCGGTTTTAGTTTGAGCAATGAAATGGCAATGGGTTGCTTTCAGAAAGCTGTTCCAGCCACGCTGTCCTCCTGTACGCTGTTGTGTGGAAGAGTATGTTTTGTTCACTTAGGATGGAACTTGTTCCAGCTATGTAGCTGGCTCTACCAGTTGTTTGTGTCTGTGAAGGAAGGTTCAGGCTCAGATCTGCTATGTTGGATGATACAGAGCTGCTGTCTCCTGTCGCTGCTGTGCTGGCAGTTTCACTTGGGTGAGATGTTCATTTTCATGGGCCTAGATTTGAAGGCTGGGGCTCTGGAGGCAGGCTGTAGGCTCAGAACTGAACAACGGAGGGTCACGGCACAGAGGCTGAAATCCTGCTTCCTTTTAAGCTAGTAGGAGTTAGCTCCGAAATACCAATTTTTTTTTCCCCTCAGGTCTGCTCATAGACTCATTTGAAAAACATACCATAATGAATTTCCTTTGCCTCATAAAATGTCTAGGGATTTGATCCGCTGAAGCAGGTGACTTGACTGCCGTGTTGTTGCTGTGTTCACTGGATTGTTCATACTAATGAAAGTGGGACCGGAGATTAATGTCTGGTCTAAAAACCAAAGCACAAGTAGCAGAACTGATGAAGCTTGGTTTGCTCAGGAGTTACCCTTTGTTACCCAAATCCTTCCTTCCCCAGATTTCCATGCACCCCAGTGTGCAAGTGACAGCATGGGCTGCTGCTCCTCAGGAGCTGTATACTTGCTGGTTTGGCTGGACAACTGCTGCCAAAAAGAAATGTAACTGCTGGATTTCCCTTTTTTCCCCCTCTCTGTGCACAATGGCTTAGGATGTGTTTTCTCTCTAGCCCCAGATTGCAGGGTTTTACAGAGCTTTAGTTGTATTGAAAAGCTTTGCCAATTTGGGGGTTTGTAAATGGGCACTACCTCGCTGTTTTTCATGTGCCTCAGCATGCTTTCCAGGAGTATCTGCTCCAAGATTTTGCCGGGCACAGAGGTGAGACTGACTGGTCTGTAGTTCCTCGGGTCTTCCACCTTCCCCTTCTTGAAAAAGGGGGTTACATTTCCCTTCTTCCAGTCATCCGGAACTTCACCTGACTGCCATGATTTTTCAAACATGATGGATGGTGGCCGAGCAACTTCATTCACCAGCTCCTTCAGGACCCGTGGATGGATTTC
>NW_009919664.1:51976-57241 GCF_000696875.1 Nestor notabilis
GACCATTTTACAGGCGCTGGCACCCAACCAGGAGTGTGGGGATGGATCGATGCCCCCCTCCCCCAACACATCTAGTTTATAGCTTTCTTGACCAGCCTGGCAAGTCTCCTACCAAAACAGCTCTTCCCCTTGTCAGACCAACTCCACCAGCCTCCAGTAGACCTGGTCTCCCAAATCCAGTCCCATGTTCTAAATAATCAGCGACAGACAACTATAATAAACAGTTATCTCCATGATTAAAAGTTTTCTCCTAGCACTTCTTAAACATGCTTATGGAGTCACCTTATGATTATTAGGATATAAATTACTCCAGTAAAACAAGTGGTAAAACCAGAGGACATCTGTTTTAACCTTGGTAGCTTAGGGTGAGAAAGTTTTGTTTTGTTTTGGTTTGGGTTTTTTTTTCTAAAAATTATTTATTAATAAAAAACCACGGTTGTAACAGATGTGCAGAATAGGCTCAGAACGTGGGATATACTTCGGTGTAACTGAGATTAAGCAAGGGGTTTTCAACACTGGCCTGGAATTAGCAGCTACTTAAACCCTGTGTCACCATGCAACATACATGTTGTTGTTACCAGTTTTGTATTTGAGAGAAGTTCTTTTACTAGGAGGAAAATTATTTCAGTGATTATTTAATTGCATAGTCAGATGGCCAATGCTTTAATAGAGTGTGGTATTAAAAGATGTGTGTGGATTTGGAAGTTTTTATTCCTCCCCCCCCCCCCAAGTGCTGAAGGTGCAGCTGAAGCAAACGCATCTCTTGTAAATATCTGTGAACTGCAGAATCTGTGATGAATGTGGCCAATTGGATCTCCATGCCTGTGGCTACTAATGATCATCCCTAGGAACCACCCTGTAATTATTTACAATCAGTTGCACTTACAAACCTAATTAATGTCATGGCATTTTGGGTTAAGTGCAGCCTAGTGTAATGAGGCTCAACTAGAGCAAATACATGGGACTTAAACACATCAAGGAGGTCTGCACCTCTTGCTATCAGAGATGCCAGACCTTTTCTGCACTAATTTAGCATAACCATTACAGAGAGAATGTGCTGCTTCAAGTTGCTACTGTTGGCCCTGAGAAATGTGGGTGAGTGTGGGTGGGCAGGAGGAGTGCATCGTGCTTTCGTTTTGCAGGTCAGGAGGGACACAAAGCAGGATTTTTAACCTTCTCAAACTCTTCTGAAAAGCTCTTAAGAGGATGTTCAATAAACCTGAATATTTAGCATAGGTAAACAGGGACCCAACCAGCCAGGAGTCTGAAGGCACTCTCCCTCCCCAGCTGTCTGTGATGGGTGTGCAGTGTTGTGTTCCTTATCAAGCATTTTGCTGAAATTTCATAGTTGCTGGCAGCAAGCATAGTGTTACCTTGGATATATCCAGACTGGAGTCTTGCAGACATCTGAAGTGTTTATTCTGTGTGTTGCTGTTGAACCCAGAAACTTCAGTTATGAACTGAGATGTCCTGTATTACACAAAAGAACAAATAAATGGGCCTTCCCCAGAAAGGATTGGGAGTTTTTGCTTGGATTGATCACATTTGCTAACATGAGATAGCAAAGTTATGTTAGAGGGCCTATTTCTGAGTCTGTAACAGAAGTTGTATTGCACCATCTAAAGCTAATTCTGTACCATAACATAAATGCACCTTTGCTGCTTATGATAGTCTTCTGTTAGCAGTGAGAATAAAGACTCTGTGCCTGTATGTGCTGCTTGATATCTGTGCCTACAGCTCATCAATTTATATAGTTGCCCAGGATGACAGCTGGGTTTTGAATGTCTCTAAATATGGGTTATGCTGCCAATCAAGTGTTGTTAAATGCTTTACTGACATGGGGATTTGCTGGGACTTAAAATGCTCCTGAGTCACTTGAGTGCAAAAAAGTTGGTGTTTTCAGTTTCCCCATCAAACTGCTGAGTCAAATGCAATTTTAGAAATAATTCCGTCTAAAATATTTGCCAAATTAGGGCAGGTTGCAGTATTTCTGACTTGATTTTGTCAAAGGAATCAAAACCCCACAGGTTTATCTTTCTACATCTTTGCAGCATTTTTCTCCAAAGCACGTATCATGAGTCTTGCACAAAATAAACCTAACCAAGTTGCTGATAAGTCATTTCAAATGCTACTGAACAGTGTTTGAAGTCTAGGATTGAAATTAAATTCAGAAATGGGTTTTAAAAGTGTCTGCTTTTCATGCACAGGGGTTACTTTTCATTATGTTTTGTTAACACAAATGACATTGCTAACATTTTAAAGTGTACCTGTTCTTGCAGCCTCATGCATGATAATGTCCTGGTGCCACCACGAGCTGTAGCCTCCCCATGTATGTTCAGCAAGCAGAGGTCTGAGTAGTCTCTGATTAGTGGTGGTCATCAGTCACCTCGGATGGTAGCTTGGGTTGCTTTTTCCCCCTCTCATACCCTATCAGCCAAGGCAAAGTCTGTGGTCCAGTTCTAATGCCAGAGGTAACAGAGGGGAAAAAGGCACTTTGGCTGGCCTGTTAGTATGAGGGTGCGTTTGCTTTTTAAAGGGTTAAACTACTAAAATGTTTCTCCTGCAACACTTCTTCCTCGGACATGAGCTTAAATTCACGTTGAGTCTGTTCTCTTCCCAGCCCTCTTCATAGGACTCTTCAGAGACTTCATGTAAGCTGCAGTTGTAGGACTTCAGGTGCCCTTAGTGAGATACTGATTTTCCTCCCTTCATAAGGAGGGAAGGCAGGGAAAATGTAGCTTGGTTTTTTTGGTTGGTTGGTTTTGGTTTTTTGCCCGTTTTGTTGTTGGTTTTTTTTCTCCTTCTTCTCCTTAATTTTTTCGTGGAAACTGCTTTGGAGATGCAGCCATGATGCAGCTTTTCTTCCTCCCCCTCTAATGGAAATGAGCACAAAAATCAATCTTGAGATGATAAAATGCACTATAGTTTTGATGTGTTGTTGAAATGTCCATGAAATTCCTTTCCTGTCCTCAGATATTTTCTCTCCCTTTATAAATCAACCTAATAAATTACGCAGTTGGTGCTTTCCAAAGCCAGCTATTCAGCTGTGCACGTTTTTAATTGCACAGGGAGCTGTTTTATCAATTTAGCTTTGAAAAACAGCTTTTCACACCCTTCACTCATTCTGTCCTCCCTCTGCTGTGTTAAAACTCAAGGTTTTAAGCCACTTTGTGGACTCATTATTAAGAATGCCAACCAATTAGCCCAGTACAAGATGAAGGCCTCCTGTTTCTAACCAAGCAGCAGACTTGTATCTCTCCCTCCCAGTGCACCATCATTGGTTTCAGTGGGCTTGTTTTTGTTACTTACTGCTGCGTGTGGTGAGATTAGGATGTGGGAATCCATTGCTCGCTTTCAATATAAAGTAAAGCAAACCCAAAATGTGTGCACAAAATCAAATCTGTTTTTTTTTTTTTTTTTTAAACTGGGTTTTGCAACTATAAATAAATAAGTCTCCCTTTCAGACCCCCAGTGGTTCTTTATGAAAGCAACCTACCATTGCAGTGAGCACTAATTGGTATGTCTGCTGGCAGCATCAACAGAAAGGCCATGAATTGAAAAGGCTGAAGAATTAATTTACTGTGCAGCCTGAAAAAATAGTCTTTCTAGCACAGGTCAGCAGCAGCCTAACATTGGCAGACTGTGATAAATAAAAAAATAAAATCTTAAGTTTCTGCATTCTAATTTATGATTCAGTCAAGGGTATTTTTCTTTAAAATGTAATCCAGCATAGCTGCACGAGTGGAGGTTAAAGCCTTGTGGGTTATCCAAACAACAAGCAGAACCACATGTGGAATGAGTGGAGATAGCTCTTAATTTTTATTTGTCCCTGTCATATCTGATGTCTCTGATTTTTAAAATAAAATGTTGGCTATGTTCAGTGGCTCCATAGAGAGCTTTGGCATCTACCTTCAGATGTACTTCTTCTAGGATAAACACACATGGTAGGTAGTGGGAAGCTGTTCTTGTTAGACCTGTGCTAGGAACCCCCTTAATTTATTTGATATCATCTAGTGGTAGCTTTTCATAAGAAGCTTATGCTTGTCTCTACTGATGGTATCAATCTATTTCAGATGAAGAATACTCTTTCATCACCAAAGGTCTGTCTTTGGGCCTTTGCCTTGGCACCAGCCAAAGCAGGTGTTTCAGATAAAAGCTGTGCATCTGCCTGGTGTCCTTGCTGAGGTAGCTTCCCAGGAGGAGAGTCAGCAGCATTGAGTATTCCTCCACGTCTGCACTCTGCTGTTGCTTCCAGTTGTATAACGTCGATCAGTCCTCGGTCAAAGATAACTGTGTGTGAGAAGAGCTTATTGGACAGCAAAAATTGGAAAGAAGAGCCATGTTTTCAAAATGCACTTTAGTACAGGGAGCTGAAAGCCCAAACTGTGGCAGGATGTAACCCTCAGTCAAGGGTTTGCTTTAAGAGTTTCCTGAAAGATCTTTATAAGCTTTGACAATCCAACCTCATGAATTAACGCTGCTTTTGAAATCGGACATTCTGTATGGGCAGTATTTTGAAATGAGACTTTCTGTATGGGCAGAAACAATCGTGCTTGCTATTCAGTGGTACAAAGGAAAACAAAGGTAAGCAGTTCTGTGCACCTTGGCTGCAGTCTGAAAGGATTACTGGAATTTTGTAGTCCATTAGGTAGGTCATGTATTTGTGTATTTGGAGGCTTGGCAGATGCTATATCCATGTGATGTAGCTGTGTATGCTAGTCCATGAGGTGATACACATGGAGACATGAATGTGTCAAAGTGCTCGCTGTGGGCTTGATCCTGTTCCTATTAGATCATGCAAAAATGTTCTTGCTCTCAGAGTAATTAGAGGAAGTTCTGAATGAGGCAAACTTCCTGGACTGTTATGTGGGTTGTAGGCAGTACTGAGCTCTGGGTCTCTTGGTGAAGCAGTACAGATGGCAGGATGGGCTGTTTACAATGCCTTGATCACTGAAAGATTGAATTGTTGTGCAAGTGCACTTGGATGATGAATGTTGCTATTTAAGAGTCTGGACAGGTAGGTGAAGAGAAGAGATCTGCTTCAGTTTTAGCATTGTTCCTGGCTTTTTATATCCCTTAGGTACCTAATTTTAATGTTGCTTTAGTGCATTTTTAATGGAATGTATAATAAAATACTTCCCTGGACATGTGTAAATCATACCAACTTTCTTTTCATTGTATGTATGTGCTTTTTAGCTGTATGTTACTGGCAGGCTACTAGAACAGATATATTCTTCACTGTCGTGGTTCAAACCCAGCCGGCAA
>NW_009919665.1:0-5522 GCF_000696875.1 Nestor notabilis
TATCCCCGCCTGGGGAGCCCGTCCCAGCGCCCCTCGGGGCTGCGGGCTGCTCCCGGCACCGAAAAGCGAGCCCGTTGTTGCCACAGCGTAGTGCGGCTGCGCCTGCCTCGGGGCGCTGCCAACTGACTCCATATTAGGGGCTGTGGTGCCGCCTCGGCCGCAGGCTCTGCGGTCTGGGAGTGTGGCTTCTTTCGGCATTGGGGATTTCACCGCTGTGTGGAGAAACAAACCGAACAAAGAACCCGTCTACTTGCTTGAAATACTAAGTAACGATCCATATCAAACCCTGCGGGGGGAGGAGGTACCTAGTATTGATATCTATTTGGTATCTAGTACCAAGATGCACCCCTGGGCAGGAGAGTCCTGGTGGAAAATGGTTTGAAACACTGGCTTTTAATTTTGGGCTTGGGACGTTTACCGGTCTGATACGCTCACGCCATAGTTAACCCGGTTTACCAGCCTGACTAGAGAGGAAGGGGTAGTGCTGGGAGAAGCACGAAGCACAGGATTGTTTTTGAAATGGGAGGGATGTGCCCATAGTCTGCTGTAAGGGAGGGTGTGACTCCTTCCCAATGGAGGTGTGAATGTCCCTGAGGAGGAAGGTGGGCATGATAAGTAAATTATACATGGATAAACTTCCCAAAATGGCTGTGAAGTATGAAAGGCTGGAGGAATTATCCTCAGCCCGGCTCTTCCTCTGAACATTACCTACAGATGTTGAGCTATGCCATGCAGTGAAAGCTGGATCCTGATAGAGATGGCCAAGTGTGTGTATAGACCTACCAGCAAGGCCACTCAGAGGAGAAGTATGATTATTTAGCATACACATGGTTTTCTTTTCACCCTCCTCTGTAAACTTTGCAACTATAATGTCCATTCTTAGATACTGTAAAGGGTCTTTTAATTTTGCACTTAGCTTAATCTGATTTAAGAGTGATTTTGGATATGGGAAGTCATGCTACTGCTGCAACCTGGATTCCCAAACCTGAAAACATGGATTCCCAAACACTCTCACTCTTTTTTTTTTTTTTCAGTGTATCCAACAGCCTACAAGGTTTTCCTTCATTTTGACAGAGGGGCCAGCATGGACCATGATACTACAGGAGAATTGCATGAAGAAGTCTGTGTTCTTGTGGCTGATGTTAGCCAAGAAAATCCTTTGGCACACAGTGGAAAGTGCCTTGAGTCCTGGAAGAGTAATTTAGGATTTATGCAAACACCCTAGCTGGATCAGTTTACCTGCTACTGGAGCAAAAATGGAGATGCCCAAAGAACAGAAGCATTTCCAAACCACAAAGCAACAGCCAATGATTAGTAGGAGAAAAAGTAATATTTGTTTCATGAGTTATGGATCTGGAAATCCCTCAGGACAGGGTTTTTGGTATGGAGATTAAATCTGAATAAACTAAAAAGAATAGACTTAGCCTGACTACATATGTTTAATGAATGTACCTTTTTTCTATCCCTAGAAATGCTCTGACTGGGATCAGAAATGAGAAATACTGTCTCTGTGAAAGACTTAACAGTGGTGTGTTGTGTCAACTCTCTGTTTTGCATTTCACAATGAGGAAGTCATGCTGTCAGGAAACCTGCTGTTGTGTAAGAACAGAAAGTGCCTGGTTTCTTTCATTCTCAAGTCACAAGTCATATGATTTCAGTTGTTGAAGTTTCAGAAAAAAAACCCCAGTGTTTTCTACCTTGACTGTTTTTTAAAGTCCTGCTTTAACTTGCTCAGAAATATGCTGATGTTGTTACCCAGTCAATACAGTTCATTTGATTTAGCTTTCAAATTCATGAGGCAGAAAAAAAACAACCTGAAGATTTTCCTAAAGGATCAAAAATAGTTTATTGAAACAACAGGTAATCCAAAGAATTAAAAAAAAAAAAAGAGAGAGAAAAATACCTAAATAAGAAACCTAAATCTCAGAGACTATGCTGCAATTAGTTATATATTAGTAGAGATATATTTTCAGAACAAGAATGGTAAGAATATTTTACAAAGGGGTTCTAAAAGACCTCAGTTTTGTGAATGAATCAGGCTGCCAGACCTTGTTCTTTACAGCTTCCTCCTTTTGTCTCAGGTCTGTTCGTCTCTGAGCAGGTTTTGTGTCATCTTGACGTAACCAAGGTCAGTGGTGAAATCTCTAATGGCTTGCATGTGGCTCAGTCTTTAGCCCTGAATCGTCAGCCTGTTTATTTATTCACACTTGCCTCCAAGGGAATTAGTGGTAAGTCTCCTGAAAAAGTTCGAGGTTTTCTCAAATTACACAAATATGTATGGTGGAAAGTGGTTGGCAAAGGAATATTCTTCTTCCATGAAGAACTTGCTGACTGTGAATCCATCTACATTTCCACCAGGTAGGTTGGCACTTCAGTGTTTGAGGGGTAGAATGGTTAGAATTACCTACAAAGAACCTGTGCATTGTTCCTCTTATTCTCATTTTATCTCGCCCCTAAATCTTACTTGTAAGTGGAAAACCAGAAAAAATTGCGTGAAATAGAAAGCAGCACTTTATAGCATGCAACAAGAACTGGTGTTAATAAAAGCACACAGAGCGCTACGTATCTGACTGAGGCAAGTTTTCCCCACATCCTCTCCAGAGATAGAGGTCTTGTCCAGCCTAAAGCTACAGGAAATAGCTGTGCTAGTTCCCCAAGAGCCTTTCATGGCAATGCAGCTCAACAGTTTATTCAGAGAGTTATAGGACCTCAGCTGGACTTGTACTAATAACACATGTTTTTTGGCATCTGAATTTCTGAATATCCTCTTTTCCTGGAGGTTGGATGGAAACCTCAAAGTGGGCAACAGTTTTCTTTCTTTACTGTTCAACTAATCAAACTCTCTTTACTTTTTGTATTCTAATTTTTTGTTTCCTCCTTCTCTAGGAAGATTCCTTGAATTCCTGTATGAATGCCTCTCTCATGCCTCAAAGGTCCTCTGTTTGTAATGAAAATGGAGGGAGGAGAACTGCTTATTTCACATTAAATGCAGTGACTGAAGAATTTTTGATAGTACTACTAAGTGTTCTCACGTATTTCAATCCAAATTGGGTCTCTGTATCTCCTGTGAAATCTCTGGAGCAAAATAGGGAAAATGGAATTAATGTTCAGTATTGACCTGTAATTATTCCAGATTAGTCTTTCATTCAGGATTCTCTGAGCATTTTCAACTGAATAATTTCTTCCTAATACTTAGAACTTGCATTGGTATTTCTGAGCTCACAATTGCTTCCAGGTACTTTTTTTCAAGCATCTTACAGTTACAGTTTATCAACACTAGGCTGTACATGAAAAAAACAATTTCTGTAAGAAAAGTAAGAATAGTGAGTAAATACAGCAGTAGTGCTGCTCAGAATTTGGGGGCAAATGCAAAATTAACAGTTTCACATAATAAAACTACATTAACTTCCATATGCTGGAAATTAAAGAGTCATCTTTTTCCCTTATTATCTTTGAAGACACATTTTTGGTCATTAGAACCCTATTCCTGTAAGGTAATACATCTCATCTGCCACTTGTAATTATGCAATTTGATGAGTTTTGGATTTAGACATAACTAATTACCTGCCTGCATCCATTAATCGTCTATATCATGTTTGCAAAGAATTTGGGGTATCATAAATATTTAGAAATAAATGTTGGGGCAAAAAACCCCAACTCAAGCCAGGCCTCAATTTTATAACCTTATGTTTTGGATACAGTAGAAGACCCTCTGGCTCTGATCCTGCAAAATACCTAAGTCACTGTTCTTGGATGCAGTATCTCAGGCTCTAAAAAGAAACCTAGGGAATCTCTTTTTCTTTCTCAAAACTAATGGGGGTTCACACGATGAGCAGATGTTTTTCTTACATGTCACAACCACAACTGTGTCTTGGCACAGTCTTTTGCACTGTCTGTAGGTGATTCTCCTCATGGTATCCTGGTTTCTGGAACTTCAGTGTGCACCCATCCCAGGTTTCCATGTTTTTTTCTGATGACCAGAGGAATGAGCTGCTTTGCAATAGTGCTTTCAACTTCTTCCTCTGTAAACAGGCAGAAGTTGACTGCAGTTGTAAGGTGTTTAGGGGTGTAGGCCAGTGGAGAGGAGCCTTTCCCTTGGGAAGTAGTGCTTGCCACTCTGCCTCCTCCCCCATGAAGGAGGCTCACCTGCCAGGCCCCTGTCTTCTGTCTGGTTACGCAGTCAGGAAACAGGAGGGAAGCACTCACGCCACATCCATGACAGAAAAACTGCTAGTAGCAAGGGTCAGTTCTAGGCGGGTTTTGCTCGGTGTGCAAGGCACACAGTTGCAGTCTCTTGGGCTTTCAAAATGTAAATCTGGAATCTATCACGAGTCTCATAAAAAAGATACGAATCCTGCTTTTCAATTCACATGGCCTGAGTTTAGTTTGTTTGGAAGCAATTTATCAAAAAAGGCGGTAGAGAAAAAAACTCTGGTCAGGTGTTCCTCTTGCAAGTAATGGAATCCTAGAATGGTTTGGGAAGGGACCTTCATGATCATTTAATTCCAACCCCCTGCCTTGAACACTGCCAGGGATGGGGCAGACACAGCTTCTCTGGGCAACCTGTACCAGTGCCAAGCTGTTCAAAACCCTCACAGTAAAGAAATTCTTCCCAATACCTAGTCTAAATCCCCCCTCTTTCAGTTTAAAGCCATTCCCCCTTGCCCTGCCCCTACATGCCCTTGTAAAAAGTCCCTCTCCAGATTTCTTGTAGGCCCCTTTAAGAGCTGGAAGGCCTCCCTAGGTATAAGTCTTCCCAGAACCTTCTCTTCTCCAGGCCGAACAATACTCCGGTTAATGTATTTTCACTGTTTGCTAGAACATTCATTTCCTGATACCCTCTTACAGTTTTAGTGGCGTCTTGGGTAAGTCTTTAGCAAAGTCTGTTTAACAACTTCATTGCTAACTGGTACATTTTGTAAGCACGATTTTGCTCACAACTTGAAATGACCAGTGAGAGCCATACATTCTGGTCTGTGTGAAAGCTGCTCCTGGCCACTTTTACAAGTCACTGAGAGGCGCTGAGCCGGTCGGCAGCTAGTTCTGCGAAAGTTAGATCCTGACTGGCTCCATAGTCTAGGCAACAGATCCTCTCTGGCTATGTGGTGTCCCTGTGCAGAGCAAGGAGCTGCTACACAGACCCTGGCGCAGGCCGATTGTCCTCTCTGCTCTAAGGTTCTTCAGTTCCCAGTACATAAATAGAAGTAATTCTGTTTAATTAAATTTGTTTACTATTTGCCAGCAGCTTATTTATCACGGCACTGTTTTCTTAAACCTCTTGCCCTTATCAAATACCACAGCTCTCAACTGCCTTCCCTAACAGTGCCACCAAGTGACCGGCCGGGGCAGGAGGCCGTGCCCCGGTAGGGCCATCCAGCCCCCGCGGGCCCGCCGGCTCGGGAAGCGCCTCCGGGACGCCTCTGACAGACACCGTGGAAAACAGGAGTATTACAAAAATAGCTCGACAATCACGGTACTTATTAAACGCGAGGCCTGCGCGGCGCCCCGCGGGCAGGGCCCAC
>NW_009919666.1:0-5142 GCF_000696875.1 Nestor notabilis
AATGTGATTAATGGAAGGAGAGAAAAAATTCGTAAAGAGAGGAGAGAAGTGTCCTGCTCCTCCAAGCCACGGCTGCCCGGCCAGCAGCCCACCCCTCTGGATTGGAGATGGATGAGGTTTCTGCATGCCAGGAAGAGGAGCCAATGGGCCAAGCTGAAATCCCATCCCAAATCCATGTTTAATATTTATAGCTGGGTTAGAGGACCAGGGGGCTAAATCACACCTGGGTTTTGAATTACTTGTGAGTTTTCCCCACTTTGTCCTCTTCACCTTCATCAGCAGCAACAGTACTTCCATATGAAAGCATCCCAGCTACTCACCCAGCCAGCTCTGCAGACAGAAAGCAATTTGCCAGTCAACATATGCATTAACCAGAAAATCCCCCCAGGCAAAATTCCTACAAGAGGCTCAATGAGCCACAGATACCTTAACGGAGTCCACAAGCCCTCCAACAACTGGATTTTAATAACTTTAATAACCCAAATACTGTGAGCTACAGTTAAAGATTAGGTTTGTAGTTTTTATTGTACTTATTTGGGTGTGGGAGTGTTTTGAATAGCTTGTGAGTGGCTTTAGTTATTTTTCTTGTCAGCATGTTGGCCCTGGGCTTGCAGTTTGATGCTCAACTCAATTGCTTCAATTTAAGCTTCAGTTTAACAATTTTTCCTTCTCCTAACTGGAAACACAGCCCTGCCATCTGCCAACAGGGTTGGCCCAGCCCACTCAGAACTTTTAGGTACTGTGGAGGGGGATAAAGTTCCTGTGGTGCACATAAAGAATTTGTTGGGGAAGACAGTCTGGGCTATTCCTGCTTCAGGTAAAGGCAAACCCACTCGTGGGGTTGCTTTTGCTCAGGAACCTGGATATACTTGGTGGGTAATGTGGGAAGATAGGCAAGTCCGGTGTGTACCTTAAGGGGATTTAATCTGGGGGGAAAACAGCCAATGAACTCAATTGTGTGCTGTTGCCTGCTGTATAACACTGTTATAGCCCACCAGCTAGATGTCTTCAGGTCACCAGCAACTGACCCTGACTTCCCTCCGGTCATCACCCCAACAAAGAATGAATGTTGATGAAATCAGACAAGCTCAGCAGTGACCAGACGAGTTCGGAGATGTCATCAGCAGGCAACAACCCAACACTATGCACTGTCCCTCCTGACCTGAAAGACTGTTACAAGAGATGGAGCCTGACATCATGGACTGGATGAATTCAGCAACTTTATAGGGATTGGCCCATGGACTAAGGAATGATATCTCTCTCTTTGTCTATGAGTGTGGGTGTGGGTGTATATATATGAGACAAAAGATAAAACTTTAGTTTTCAAAATAGTCCTAAGCTGCAAACTGGAAGAAAGAGAAACATAGAGGTTTTATAGGCATTTAAATTTCACAGAAGGGAGGTCCCCTCTGATGAACACCAGCAGGTATGCCTGCAAGCATGTGCAGAAAGCCACTTGCAATGCCTCATTCGGCAATGGTCCCCATTGCCCTGCAATGCTCTGAGGGCAGAGGCGTCCAGAAACCTGGCATTTACCAGAACCTCAGCAGAACTTATGAACTGCTAGCACCAGTTAACGCTTCTTCACTTACAGATCTAATGGCTGGAGAGGGTGGCCCCTCTGTGTATGGGAGATGCAGGACTTTCGACCCATAGCTGATGGAAGATACCCAACTGCACTGGCACATAGCAACCAGCTCAGCACTGGTATTTTATGCTGGGGGAACAAAGCAGCATGGCCAGTCTTGCTCCTGTAGGGCAGTTTGCAGTAGTGCTTCGTCTGGTGTGGCTACACTCATGCAAGAAACTCATTGCTTACAGAAGACCTTTCCCTTCTGAGGCTGCTTCTAGCACACCAGTATTGCCATTACCACTACAAACAGAATCTCAGACTGGTTTGGGTTGGAAAGGTCATCTTGTCCACCACCCTGCAGGGACATCTTCAACTAGATCTGGTTGCTCAGAGCCCTGGTGAACTTGACCTTGAATATTTCCAGGGATCGGCACCTACAACCTCATCTAGCCTACAAATGTTCCCAGCTTCAAAGGAATTATATCATGCATTCACACGGCACACAGAAACAGGCAAAGCAAAAGTAAAACTGTATATTATCTCTTTTCTAGGCAGAACATGTTGAGTCACAAGTTAATTAACGGTAAGTTACATGAGCAAACTCCATAATGAGTCTCCAACTCTGAGTCAGACGCCCACAGGCTGGAGGAGGGAATAGGGGGAGAACGGCTTGCAAAAAAAGATGCCCTGAGGAGCAGGACCAGGAGTCAACAGCCATTCACCCATCATGTAATTCCCAAGACAGAGTTATATAGAGCATGATGAGAGATGTCAACACATTAAAAAAAAAAAAAAAAAAAAAGGAAAAAAAAAGGAAATAAAATGACAGAACTCTACGAGCAACAATTTGCCAGAAAAAGCAAAACAACTGAGAAGGAGTAATCTGATCCACATTTTTTTTTCTCATTTTCTTCATTAATTTTAAATACCAAAACTTACAGGAAGGCAACCCTAGGGGGAAGAAAAAAAAAAAAGAAAAAAAAAAAAAAGAAGAAATAGAAAAGAAAGAAAGATTAACTCTTTCTTTTCTGTATGAACAGATTTTCCAGTGATGTCTCCCTTTCATTTGAGAGGATGGCAGCAGGTTGCTGAAGAAGTAAACACCCACGACAAGTTGGCTGAAGCTGAAAGCTATGGCTAAGAGGGTAATGGATGGGCTTTCCCTTCCGTGGCAGATATCAGGACCAGATGGTCTGCCTGAGATGTGTTTTTTGCCTCTGAATGCCAAAGGAATGAATAACCTTCCAAAAAGTGATTAATTAACAAACCAGCCTGTGAGAGACTCACTGGAAACACCTTGCAATAAAGATAAGGACATTTGGACCATGGCTGAACCTGTCAGCCTGCTGCAGCACTGAGTGACAGCCACCATGAGTATGAAAAATGTTTCAAAAGAATCAAGTCCTTGATTGACTGCACCACGTCTTGGATCCTCCACTACATGGACAGGAGCTCCAGCTTTTCTCCAGCCAAGAAGACACACAACATCTTACAAGTTGTAATCAAACTTGTGTGTTTGATCACCAAAGGGGAAAAAAAAATCCTAAAATTCTTATAGCCAAGAAGCTGCTTCACTGGCAACTTGTAGAGGCATTTCTCTTCCCAGCTTTAACCTCAAAACACACCAGCTTAGCTCGTACTTCTTGTGCAGATGGTCATGAACATGAGACCCAAAAATGTCTCAGACAGCAGAAAGCAGCTGGCTTTCTTCTCCCCAATAAGCACTGTCCAGCTTCTATGTCCCCAAACTGTTTTCATCAAAATTCTCTTTGACTTGAGTGATTGTTTTATTTCTGTAAAGGTACAGTGCTGAGAGCCTATGTGCGTTTCTATTCCAGCTGAAACTCAAACCAGAAGTGCTCCACATCAGGTTGGTTAGGAGAAGTCTGAGAAACCACAGTCCTCACCCTGCAGCCTCCTTCCTTTCCAGCTGGTGGCAATGCTCTGACCAAAGCCACAGGCAAATAAGTCACTTTTTGCTTAAAATTCAGAAATAATTTCCCAAATATGAACTGAAGCTTTTTGAGTCTGTATTTCTCAGTCCTGCTCTCACTGAAAAAACTACTCCTGGGTGCTGTGGCTTTCATCTTCCCACCAAAGAAACCATGATGAGAAAAAGGTAAGAAAGAACAATTCCTGCTCAGTATCTGTTTCCATGGGAACAGGGAGATTAAGAGAGAGAGAAAACTTTTAACATAACCCAGTCCACATACCTGCTGGCACAACAGTGAGCACCAGTCCTGGAGTTTCGAGACCCACTCGCACTTAAGCTGACAAAATGCACCTCTGGAAATTTTACAGACTTACTGAAAGCAGTCAACTCAAGAGCCATCCCAAACAGAATTGCACATTGCTGTGATTTAATCAGGGAACAAATGCATCATGTGACCATCTCCCAAGGGTACTCCTCCAACTGTGAGGAAGCAGTGATGGGCACGAGACACACTCATGCTGAGCTCTTGCCTTAGGAGCTGAAATATATATTTAACTGACAAGACATATAAAAATCACTCGCTGAGCATGGCAAACATGGGAGTTATTTGGACAGGGTTAGCAGGTTTGCAGTATCCAGATGGAACACACAACTCCAAGAATGTGACTATCATCTTTTTCTTTTTTTTTTTTTTGAGCAAATTAGTATGGGCCACAAGCCAGACTGTGTCAAGAGGAACACTCACATAAAGGAAGCAATCATAGTGTGGCCCTTTGTCCTAATAAACCATCACCATATTTCCCATGGCTGCTGGTTTTGGAGCTAGAGCAAACAGACAGAGCAGGTTACCAGCCTGCTATCTGACACCAAGGTCCAGGGATCCCCCTGGTTATGTCAAGATGTATACTCCATCAGTGGCTAGGAAAGAGGAATTTCATCTTCTCCTTTGCCTCTCATGCGAACACTTGGAAATGAAAACATATGAGCCAAGAAAACCCTGAAGCATTAATGAAAACTGGATGCTATTTCTTGTTACTTTCTAAATTTGATATAGAACAGGAACACCGAAAAATGTGCAAAGGAATGTTCATCCCTCTCCACTAAACGACAACAAGCTTTTCCCTGGTAGTTTGAAATGCCGTCTCTGTTCCATAAAAACACAATAAAAATCACAGTGAGAAACACTAGAAGAGATTGACAGAGTAAAATAGGAACGAAGTATAAAACCGAACACATCAAGAGTAAGCTCTTAAGTCTCTTCTTCCTAATCTTTCCA
The DNA here is from genome assembly GCF_000696875.1 of Nestor notabilis. Classification (NCBI taxonomy): domain Eukaryota; kingdom Metazoa; phylum Chordata; class Aves; order Psittaciformes; family Psittacidae; genus Nestor; species Nestor notabilis. The sequence continues at coordinate 4,783 of NW_009919666.1, forward strand.
ATGATCTTCTGCGTTGTTCTGTTTTATTACCTCTCAGAAGGGTTTTAACTTTAATATAGATTGGAATTGCTGAGGAAAGGAAACATTTTAAACATTTAACCATCCTAACTCTTCTAAGAGAGGTTTCTTAACCTTTCATCCTCCTTCCTCCACCTGCAGGCCATGCAGTATGCAAGGCAAAAGGTCAGCAATGTGGACAAAGGCAATAGCCTGAGTCTAACCCACTTTTCTTCTTCCCAGGCTATCTGCAGTCAGTGCGCAAACACACATCACTGACTTTTATTACTGCTAAGGGCTGATGTACTCAGTTTAAATACTGGCAAGTATTTAAACCACTCAACATCCATGCACAGACAAGCA
>NW_009919666.1:5173-5701 GCF_000696875.1 Nestor notabilis
CAGGAATGCTCATGGGCTTCCTGGGTTAGCTATAAGGGATGGAGAGGGTCACAGCTGGCAGACCGCAGAGCTGGTTCCTATCCCCAGGAGCTCACAGTTGGCCAACCAGGTCCTCAGCTGATGTGAATCAGTTTTGCTCCTTCTACCTGCACCTTGGGGTCTTTTGAGGGGATGATCAGTTTATAACCAGCTCTGCCCTACCCTCCCCCCTCCTGGAGCTGTTGGTGAGGCTCATTAGGGTCAACAACTGTCACAAACATGTGGGGTCTTTGCTGAGATGCCTGCATGGCCCCCTGTCACTGCTGTGCGCCAATACATTTCATCTGTGTTTTGGGATGCTTCTTGGCATGCATTTTCTAAAGTAAATCAGCAGTAAAATCAGCTCCAGGCCCTTAAGGGCTGGGCAGTTCGATAGAAATGCTTAGCACTGCCACAATAAATATTCACAAGGTGCTCCAGGGAGCAGCGCTTTCATTTCCTCTGCCCTCTCACTGACAGCCCTGCCCTGCACGAGCTACAGACACTTTC
>NW_009919666.1:5725-14731 GCF_000696875.1 Nestor notabilis
GCAAGCTTGAAACGAGACTGTCAGGCGATAATGTCCTGCAAAAGAGATGTGCATACTCTACAGCCACCCTGCCTCAGTGACCTTTCAAAATACATTTGCTTTATTGGTTCCATAATGTCATCCTCTTGTGCTCACACTTACCAGAAATTTAATTTTCTCTGCAAGTCACTTCACTCACGAAAAGCTCTCAGAGGAACAGCACAGATGTGTGAAATAGGTGCAGCCACTGGTGTAAACAGGGACTGAGCAGCAAGACCTACCAGCTGAAGGCAGCTTGCCAAAAAGCTTCTCCCTGGTGAACGTGAACACTACAGGAAAGGATAAAGCCTTAAAAGACATTCAGCCCCTCTGCTGATTTTCCACACCAAAATGATTTCCCCAACTAAATAAGCGGCCTCAAAGTATTCTTCCCTCAAACTGATTCAATTTTGTTTTATTTAAGGCAGAAAGGATAGGTGAAAGCTGGCAAGTGGGAGCGCAAGCCTCCCTGCTCCCTTCTCTTGAGCTGTACATTGCTACATAGGTTGATCAGAACAGGCTGCGAGCAGCTGAGCCGGGTTTGCTCCCAGGGGATACTGCAGCTGAGTTTCAGTGTGATGAAATGATGATCTTACCATGACCTCATGGGACTTCTTTGTCTGTCTATGGAGAAGCCCTTAACGAGCTCATAGCTCATATGGTTGATCACCATAGTTGGTGATGAACAACTTTGGAACCGTTGCAGGGAGATGAATAAAGATGCAAGTTTGAATATTCAAGTACACAGAGATATGCTTGATGATGCTTTTTGTTAGACGCCCCAGTCACTGATTTATACTAGATGTCAAATGGAAGCTAAAGATAACATAAAACATTGGGTCTGCGCTATGGAGCTTAAATAAAATTTTATGTTCAAGAAAATTATATGCACATTGCCTGTCTCTGGGTCTCACATAGTTCATCTATAGATTTGCAACAAATACTAATTCAACTCCACCCAAACAGTACTTCAGCCAAAGCTGTGTCTGTCAAAGTTGTGCTTCAACAGTGGCCTTAGCCTGTTTGGGAAGTAATTGGAGATGCAACTAAAGATTCAGCAGGGAATCACTAATTTAGACCAGGAATGATCCCTTCCAAAGTAGCATTGCAGTTTGTCCCCACTTGACCTATTTCTTCTGATCAGTATTTACCCAAGAGGAAAACAGGATTTACACCACTGGTTTTCTTTTTTTTTCAGTAACTTTAAAGATACTGACAAATAAAAACGCAAAACAATCTGTACTAAGCACACTTTCAGCTGTTTTTTGCAGGCTTATATTTGAAACGCAGCATGTGAGCCCCTAGTATTTTATGGTTTCAACATATGAACAGGGCATTTCAGCTAACATCAGTCTACCTTTGATCATCGTACATGTCTCATCTGTTCATATCATAACTTTTGAAGAGGATGCCTGATGTTTTCTTCTGAAGTTCATGTAAGAAAGTGAAGAGCCTTTATTTTAGGTTACCGTTACAAAGGAGGAGGTTGACACATGCAATATGTAGTTTTCACTCATTTGTTTTAGTCATTTCAACACACGAAAAGGAATCTGATAGTGACAAGTTAGTAGGTCGTTTGCTATTCCTAAACTGGTAAAAGAGAATATGAAACCTATCAGGAACGTGTTCTGGAAATTATACTACTTCTTGTATTATACTACTTCTTGTTTTTTCTAAAGCATAAATAGGTGTTGTGCTATGGAATTAAGCAGGGGAAAAAAAAAAAAAGAAGAAAAGCATCAGCAAAATAGCAAATTAGGAACAAGAGTTTGGTGACAGAAATATGTAACAGCACCTAACCAGATTTGTCAGCAGCATTTTGCTGTCAACAGTAAAGATGCTCTCCAAGTTAATAGGTTAACTCTAGATATACTACAAGGCAAAATGCAGTAATTCCAATTATTATTAGTTCATCCCATTGTCTCTACCCAAGGCTGCTCAACAGTAACAATTTTATCCTGAAGTACAAGATCAGTGCTGGCGAGCCTGGACAGAGAGATTTCGCATGTGGATTCTGTCTCACTCAGTGACTCATTATAAGAAATATTTGGGGAATTACTAATATGCTATGTATCTTAGCATCTATTTTTAATTCCAGTTTTCACCAAAGGCATTGGGAGGTCTTCTACTGACTTTAATGGGCTCTGAATTTGGGTAACAAAAGTCCTGATGAGACTTTGTGAGTTTTTCTGGACTGATCCTTGAAATTCTGGGCACTAATCACCTCCCTCTCTGCAGAGCCAAGTCCTGGATTTGCTCCTAACACACTGGACAAAAGGCAGCAGGATTTTAAGAGCAGCACCCCTGCTATTGCATGGCAGTGACATGCTTCACAGTGACTGATTTCCTCAAGCTTCCAGCCAGGAGGTTTGGATAAACTCTGTAAATTTTTACAGAAAGGGCCTCCAACTGTCCTGACTTATATGTCAAAAGAGATACTTTATCACAACATCCATCATCCAGCCCATCTCCTCAAAGTGGGAAGTTTTGCGATATCTGGGTTTACATACTGCCAGATGCTGGACTCTTTCATTCACTGCCAGACAGGAATAGAGCCTCATAACTCACAGGCAACACATGATGCCATAAACCTTTTTGCAAGACATACTTCATAACCATGAGGGTTAAAAATTATGAGCCCATATATTTAAGAAACAATAAATGAGGAATCTAGTGGAGTAAGTAGCCCATTAGGCATGGCACTATGTTTAAGCATGAATTTTGACTTCTCAGATTTTCTGAGAGAACACTTTCCAGATGGAAAAATAAAGATTTACCAAAATAGAAACACCCTATAAAAAGGGATTTTGATACAGTTCTGACAGGAACCTGTCTCCTTACCTGCCACCTAGCACATCTGGCACCCGGACCCAGAGTCAAGCGCCTGGAAGACTACATTTCAGAGCAGATACACGGATGAGGACCACCATGGCCAAGAGATGGAACTCCGAGTACTTCCAACCTGCTAAGCGTGATTTCTTTCCCACCAGGAGATCAAGGGGGAGAGCTCCAGTTCCTCCTTGTCCTTCTTGCAGATGTCTTCATCCAAGACCTGGGACCTCAGTCAAGCAGAACAGTAACATTTGGTGTAGTCCTCATGAAAAATAGTCCCTCTCCAAGTTTAGGCTCAATATGGAACAAATTCAGCTCAAACCAAGGCTAGTTCAGGCTACTTCTGGCCTCCAGCCTTGGTAACTGTCTCAGCACAGAACATTTGATGCCTAAATTCCCTATTTGCTCTCACGAAAAGACAGATTCAGAAGGAGAGCAATACCTCACAGTCGTAAATGTAAATACACCCCCAAACACCCAATCTACAAACACCCCCTGTTCCACTTTCCATGCAACCTGGCCCTGTTGGATGTGGCAACGTCCCAGAAGTGCTGGTGAAGTTATACCTGGAGATAAATAAGATGGGAATCCCCTCTTGTAAGTGGGGATAGGTGAAGGCAGAAGCTCATGTTGTCACTCCAAGAAAAATACTTCTTCTTAATCTCTACCAAGCAAATTATAAAGCTTTTAAAGCTCAAGCTCCCCACTTCAGCCAACATTAGAGGCTACAATAAGAATTTAGATGAATTAATGTGTGCCTTACAGCCTCAGAAACATTTAGGTAATCACACATCAGGGTTCCTATTTGAAAGAGGCCACCACGTTTGGAAATGGCACACTCCAGTTTAGCATGATTGATAAATATCTCTCTTCAGTAAAAATGTAAACTGGTAGTTTACAGATACAGGGGAAGTTATGTTGGAAAAGATTTCCAGTAAAGCTCCCTAAGCTCTGGCAGAGTTAGACCCAGACTGTTATCAGGGAAATGCTCACTTCCTCTGTCCATTCATTCAGATGTACATTTAAATGGGCAGGGGAGATGAATGAGGCACTGAGCAACGCCCTGAGATAAAGGAGGAAATCCCTTTCAGGTTCACAGAAACAGATCCAGGGGGATGTCTTTCTAAAAAGAAAACAAACCATGCTAAGACTTATCTTGTACATTTGCACTACTTACTAAAAAGACTCTTTTCCCAGTGGTAGTGAACAAATCTCCCAGCCTGGTATCTGGAAATGCCAGAAGAAAGAGATTGTTCATATAAACACATATATTTCCAGGGGAAGTTTACTCTTCCTATAGCCAGAGGATGTTTACTTTTCTAGAATAGGAGTATGTTAAAACCTTTCCTCTCTTCTACTTCATCACCATTTCATTGGCACTTAGGAATAGACATTCCTCTTTTCAAACACGAGGTTTAGCAGGTCACGTGAAGGGGGAACTACAGTTGTCTATGCAAGAGAAAATAAATACAGGGAATTAAATGAATAAACAAAGAGGCTGACATTGCTTAGAGACTAGAAGTTCCCCGACTGGGCAGTGACCCAGGCCGGCAATGTGGTGGGTGAAGACTGTCGACTCAAAAAGAATGGGCCCAGGGCTAAGCTCTGCAGGTCAGATCCATGGTGTTCCTAAATATCACAGGACCATAGGCTGAGGCCCTTCTCCCTCCCTCTACCACTGCTCACAACACACTGCTGAATCACAGGGAATGTGACCGGCATGCTAGAAGTGTCAGCTGGCTTTTGGTATGCTCAGTTACTGATTTGCTGCAAGCAGGTTTTAGGGATCAAAAATCAATGTCAACGATTTTAACCTCGGTTTAACAAAGTCCTAATGAAGTTTAATGGATGCCATTAGGCAGATTGCAAGCACCAGCACTATCCATCACTGCACAGAAATGGAAATATTTTAAAACACATTTTAAAGTTTCTCGTATAAGTACAATAAGAATTAAGAATATCTCATTATTTTTATGACTACTTAACAAGCTTCTGCAGTATTCAGAAATGAAAAAAACACCACTTCCATAAACATACACTTTCACTGCCTTCAGCTGAATCACACCTGACTAACTGCAGGGTGAATGGGACCATATAAGCAGCAAAGACTCACATTAAGGATGAAACCCTGACTTTGGGAAAACAGGCAAAAGTTGCAACTCTAATGTTTATGGAAAAATTCCAAAAGCCTCTATTTAGGCAAGCTCAAAAAAACCTTATGTTTCAGCTAATTAAAAAAAATGAAGATGTCAAGGTTTTGATTAAGGTCTTGTTTCTGCAACAAGTGAAGAGGACAGGAGAACCCCCTCGAGGCTGGGCTTTATATAGCGGCATACGTGCTTCAGGAACAGTACGTGCTTCTCTGCAGAAAGAAAGTCAAACTTCCTGTACTGAACACAACAGCAATCTGGGTCCATCACTCGTAATCCAAGTAAACAGTTTACAACAGCAGGGCCACAGGGCTGAGCAGATACTGAAGACACCTTGTCTATCTGTTCCAGTGACAGGCTGACAAACATGGAACTGTCCAGGAGCATTTGATGTTTGTGTGAGAAGAGTCCTCTGATTTTCACAAACACAAAAGCACCCAATCAGAGAAAATGTCATATTCCACACTTGATCTCTGGAGTTCTCCAGTCCAGCTCCAGGAACTCATCCCAATGAGTTCTGAAGACCTCCAGGCATGGAGTTTCCACAGCTGCACTGGGACCCTGGAAGAGCATAGTGGGGAAGGGATGAAAGTTCGCCTTTTGCTTGTCTTAGGTACCAAACCAGCTTCTCAGAGGCACCTCCGGCTCCTCTACCTGCAGACTAAGGAATCCAGTGAAGGAGAACACAACCAGAGCTTGGAGGGTTTATTTCAGGCAGTGGTGATGGTGACTGGGAAAGTTCCCTCTTGCATCCCTCTTGCTCTGATGTTGCTGCAGCTGCTGAGACTTTTCCCTGTGCTGCACCTTGTTCAAACTGCCAAGAGGAAGCCACTGCCAGCAAAAAAAAATGAATCAACTGATAAGGGAAAAAAGCATTTCAGTAACACAAGAGGAAAAGTTGGTCATGCACTTCAGGTTTCACCATTAAAAATGCTGCAGGCTCCTGGACAAAGACTGAGTTTGTTCCATCGTCATGGAAAGAAGTGTCCAGTTAACTGAACCTATGTGTGTTTTTCAGAAAAGACTTTAAAATGAGGAATTAGATATCATTCTTCCCCAAACTGAGAAAAGTAATCTCTGAGGAAAGAATTTAATCAAAGCCAGCTGCTAATTACTTTCCTGACACCAGGGGAGAAGCACGTTGGCATCAGAAAGATCTGGAAGATTTTCATTATTAATATTTTATAAATCTGTAATTGGATCGTTTGATTTTGCGGCCTCCTTTGAATAGAGGTAGAAACTTTATTGAAATTAATCTTTATGAATTCAGACCACAAACTTCAGGGGATGATAACTCATTGATTGATTTGAGTATCTTGAAGTGCTAACCCTGGAGAGAAGATAAATTGAGATTGCCTAAGGACAAGTCAATACAGACTGAATGTAATACAGAGTGCTTTCCTATTAAAGGAAATAAATTACATTCTGTAAAGAGTTAAAGTTTAATTTCTCCAGCCTTTTTTTTTTGCTGAAATTCTGAGATTCAACATGAATATTTCATTTAAAAGCAAATGAGAATTAAGTGTGTTAACATTGAATTAATAAAATAGTTGAGCAGCATGCAATAGCGGGCAAATCTTTTCTCAAAAAAATCCGAAATTAAAATTTGCAACATTATAGTTATCTAATATATCATATTATTTAGAACTGAACAGAAGAATTTCCTCTTGATCCTAATAAAATAAAACAAAAATTCTATTAAATGCAGTAAGAACATCGTAGGGCTGAATATTACTATGAACAATAAAACCAATTTCTTGCTCTGATTTTTAGCCATTATGTATTGAAACCATTATAACTGGTTTATGCTAATAACCCAGCAGAAAGAAAAAAAAAAAAAAAAAGAAAAAAAAAAAAAAAAAGAAAAAAAAAAAAAAAAAGAAAAAAAAAAAAAAAAAGAAAAAAAAAAAAAAAAAGAAAAAAAAAAAAAAAAAGAAAAAAAAAAAAAAAAAGAAAAAAAAAAAAAAAAAGAAGTCCAGAAATACAGAAATATCTGGTTTATAACTAAAGTAAATTAAAGGCCATATGCACATTTACCAAGAGATCTGAGCCCCCATATTTTATTTTGATGGCAAGGGATTAAAGTTCCCTTTCCTTAACCAGCATTGCTGCTTTGAACAGACAGCAAAGAAATGGGAAAAAAGAAAGAGAAAAGAAAAGAAAAGAAAAGAAAAGAAAAGAAAAGAAAAGAAAAGAGAAAACAGAAAGAAGAAAAGAAAGAGGAGTCTTAATCCTAGTATTCTAAAGTAGCTTGTATACATTTACCCTCTAAATGCAGAAGCAAACTGCAAAACAGCTCTTTTATATTAGCTTTAAAGAATATTTGGATTTAGGCACCTCTCCCCTGACATTTTTAATTCAGCATTTAAATAGCTGCATTAGTATGCACAGCACTTTCCCCATACACAAGTAGGGGAGGTTTTGACTCAAAAAACTCACGTTCTAAATTAAATCACAATTTAGAAAAACCAATAAAAAAGCTACCTGAGAACAATGCTGAATCTTAAGATAGCCACAAAGCTTTCTCCATTCCCCTTTCCATCGCTGCCAAGATTTATGAGAAAGCAAGATATAGAGGGTGATCCCCAGTGCTAAGCAAACAAAAAAGACTGATCTTGAAGACAAAGATGATGAGGTTGCTCAGCACAGTGCCTGCGGAAGGCTATTCCACACTCAGAATTAGCAACTTGATAAAGATAGCTTTGTTAGAAAAGCTAGAAAGACATAGCATACGAGAAGTCATGGATTTGGTAGATATGGCATGATGGCTAAAGTGTGTGAAGTGGATGAGGAAAAAGGCAAATACAAAGATGAAAAAGAAGGAACTAAGTTGATCCTTCCTACGAATCCTTCGGGCCAGAGGGGGATAAATGAGTCATTTTCCAAGTGACATTAAGCCTCCCCCTCCCCCCCCAAAAAAAAATTGAAAACCAAAAAACCCAGCAATTTGAATCCAGGTTATGTCCTGCAAAACCATTACAATCCTGCAAATTAAGAGGGAACACGTGCACACATGCAGGGATGTGACTTTGGAATTGGTACTTAAACTGAGCCACATTGATTTAGTGTATATGTTCAACATACATTCTGTGGGCATCAATCCATCTATTCAGCAGAATCCCGTATAGTCAGTAGGGCTCATACCAGGCATGAGCTAGCTTTGTACTGCTCATTTTTCTTGAAGCAACAAAGACTTGTCCACAATCACAGCTTGGAGCACATCACAGCAGACGGTGAGTAGAGCAGAGTAGAACAGTGACCCAAGCTGCTGTCGCCACACAAAGGAGAATGCTTTCAATGGGCAGAACTAAATGATCTCTGAGGTCCCTTGCAACCCAAACCATTCTGTGATACTATGATATACATTTGCATTAATAACTTCTGCAGTTAATTAACTTCATGTAGCAGCAAGTACACAAATTAACAGATAATTAAGTGCTCTGCCCGTGGAATTACCTCAATCTAGCTGACAATGGAAAAGTTTATTTTAAATAAAAGCGGGCTTTGCAACCAGACCTCACCACAGACCCCCATAAATAGGCACAAGGAGAAAAGACGGGGAAACGAAGCATTTCCACAACAAAACGGAGGAGGGGAACAGCACTTGGTTCATTGAAGAAGTGGTTTATTGTTATTTTGTAAAACATTTCTTTGAAGAAGCTATGTGCCACTCTAGAAGGACCAGTTTTGTTCACAGAAGTGGCATCTACACATCCCGCTCTCACAGACTTCCCGGGAAATCCCCGGGCCTGACGGCCCCTCGGCAACTGAGAAGCTCCCCCTGCGCCTTCTTCAGTAACACACATCACACACATACACACCCTCCCTTTTATTCATTTTCGACTTCATTGTCTCCCCCGGCCCCAGCCCAAGCCGAGGCGGGGTGGCTGTTTGTGCGTATAACAGCTCCCGGTTTACATTACACGACTGACTCCTGGTGCACCCACCGGGTACTGCACCGGCAAGCCCGTGCTGACACCACGACTCCGAAGCGCCCCCGCAAGGG
>NW_009919667.1:0-10375 GCF_000696875.1 Nestor notabilis
TGATCTTAAGGTCCTTTCCAACCCAAATGATCCTATGATTCTATGATTCTACTGTCACTTCTCAATTTGAGCTCCTGTACATCTATTAAATAAGTTGCATTAAGGTTATGTGTCTATCTTAGAGTTAAAGTTGGTGGAATGATGCAACAAATAGATTTACAACATAGTCAGAAATTAATGACCTTAGATTTGTTGCTACTCTTGCCACCATGACAGATGTTTCCAAATATTTGTGGCCCAGTATTCTCAGTATTCAAAACAGTGTCTGTGAATCACCAGTATTCTCCAAATTTGTACCTGAAATACATTGTTCATTGCTCATTGTTCATTATTTGTTAGTCATAACTCATTAGCTTTTGTTAAAGCTTCAGTCATCTAGTCAAGAAGCAGAAAATACACTCTATGACCAATAACATCCCACAAATGATTAATTAAAATGAGCATTTCATGAACAGCACAGTGACTAAAAATCATTTAGCTGAAGGAGCTATCAAAGACATGCAATATGAATGTATTGACAGAAATCACGAGTGGTTTATGAACGAGTCATGAACCAAAAACCATTTCATTTGGGGTCCTAACAGTCCTAGTATATGAGTGTTTTGACATAAACCACTAAATTTAAGTGTCACGTTACACTTTCTTTAAATATTGTTTCTGTGTGCCTTATCAGAGTGATGTGGGCATTTGCAGCTGACTGTAGAATTGTTACTGCCTCTAGTGGGAGAAGGATTAGCTCCTATATATGTTTTATTATGACCACTTGCTAGTTAATTATTCTTTGGCTTGTTTTCTCTGTACCTTCTTTGTCCCATGGATCTTGTCCTGTGTCTTGCTTACCTTCCAGCATTTTTAGTACAAAACCCATTTGTTGATTGAATGATGCAAATAGGCATTTCTGGGACTGAGAATCTGACTCTATGTCATAGTTCTAGTCATACATTTAAATTTACCATGTTTGTGCAAATTCAAAATAAAGAATAATTTTATTATCCTTTATTTCAATACTCTATATCTCAGCATTTTGAAAGACCAAGATTCTCAGAGTTGATGGAGATCCATTGTACGATGCATTAAGATATTGAATGGATTGTCTGCTCCAAAAAAGGCTCCAGTAAGTCATGACAAAATTAGGAACTACAAGGAATCATAGAATCAGCTAGGTTGGAAAAGACCTTTAAGATCATGAAGTCCAACCATTACCACAGGACTGCCAAGACCGCCAATAAACGATGTCACTAAGGGCCTCATCTACACGGTTTTTGAACACTTCTAAGGACCGTGATTCCACCACTTCCCTGGGCAGCCTGTTCCAATGCCTGATCACCCTTTCAGTGAATAAATTTTTCCTAATATCCAATCTAAACCTGCCCTGGTTCAGCTTGAGGCCTTTTGTTCTATCGCTACTTGGGAGAAGAGACCAACTCCCATCTCACTACAACCTGCTTTCAGATAGTTGTAGAGAGCCATAAGGTCTCTCCTGAGACTTCTCTTATCCAGGCTGAACACCCCCAGTTCCTCAGCTGGGGAAAAAGAAGAGAAAATGGTTTTCTGAAAAGAAAATAGTTAAGTTTAAAGACATTATGAAAAGAACAAGCAAAACATAAAGACATAGGTTTACCTTGGAGCTCTGCAAGACATTATCACGATCTCTGATTTATGTGACTTTTGAGGCCCTAGTTTAAATTTGATATAATTCCATTTATTAAAAATGACAGTGTGAAGATATGGTTTCAGCCAATTATATTTAATTATTTTTCCTGAGGAAGGTCATTATGGTGCATCCTGCAGTTCCTTTTCCAGAGCAGATGTCCTGACATTCTACTTCCAAATGGTAAATCCAGAGATTTGAATCGGCCGAGTCTAGTTAACTCAGAATTGCTGGAGTAAGAAAAGCCAAGAGCTTTTGCCATTGTCTAAACAGATTGTGCCATTATTTACCTGGAGAGAGCACTCTTATTTTCAGGTCATATCTAGAGATCTGTAGGGATAAGAGACCATAAACCTAATAAAATTTAGGGCCAGAGGAGGAGAACACCTGCTGTTATCATTGCATGATGTCTGCTAATATCCTGCTAAAAAGCCTCTTGTTTTACATGTGAATATACAGCACTATTGTCATACTTTATGTGAATACACATTTTACACAATAATTCATTAGACATATTTTTGCAGTACAATGCTGATGTTTTTAAGTAGCTTCTTAGAACTACAAAGAAAAAACAAACAGCAGTATACCTATTTATAGCTATAAGCTGTATATAGTTCATGTTCATGTACTTCATTTGCAATGTAGTAAATGCCCTTTAAAGAATAAACAAGGACAGTAATACTAAGTGAAGGTATGCAAATCATAAACTTAATGAACTTGCTACCTAAATCTAGGGGAAATAAATAAATAAATAAATCAACCTATCCTTGACATTGACGTATACCGCACTTGTCAAATCCAATTGGAATAACTGGTCTAAAGAACAGCTCTTTCCCATAGGGACTGGAGAAGATGTTGATTCTGTGGTGTAATTCCCCTCAATTTTTCCCTCTCTCTGAACTGTACTACCATCATACAGACCTATTTCTTGGAGAAATTGCCCTCTTTTCCCATTAAAGGAAACTGCTTATCCTCCTAGCTTCCCTAATTTCATGTAGCAGATGATACCATGCATATAAGAGAGTTCTAAATGACCTTTTGGGCATGATTTTAATGCTTTTTATTTAGAAATGCTTCATACACATACATCTTTTAAAGCAACACAAATGTTCCTATATTTGCAAGAAAAAACTCTTAGAAGCTACAGTGTGTTGGTGGTTTGAATTCTTTAATTCATATGGCAATTAGTTTTGAAGATTTTCTACAAATGTCCTACTTCTGATATTTTGCATGTCTTTTGTTTTACTAAGCGTTTCCATCTATGTTTTCCCATGAAAATAGTGGAACAAGACTGGAAAAAAAGCCATGAAATAGGATGAATTTTTTAACATAATATTAACAGATTCTACCATTTAATTGTTTAGCAATAGAGAAATGAATAAAACCAGAAAGAGTGAAAATGAAAGTACATAGTTTGTGAACAGAAAAGCCATGACCATCGCCTTGCAGAGGAAATAAGTACCTAATGACCATACATGGGATCACTTCCTAGTTATTAAATTTTAAGGATGTATAAAACATAAATTTTAAGGATGTATAAAAATGCTTCTTCAATTCTCTAACCTCATATTTATGCTCCAAGCAAAATTTGAAGTGCTCTGACTACAAATGGGTTAACTATGCTTGAAGGAATAAACTCAGGCATTTAGAATAAAATTTTCCTGATAAATAGTGGTACAATTTGGTGATTTCAGAGCTTATGATGGCTAGCTCTAGATAAAAAAGAAACTTCTTTTAAATCAGCAAAATGACACAATTCACACACTACATCACTGTGATCAGGCCAAGGAAGTCTGTGAAGTCCCTTTAAATTTAAATAGGCATTTCTTGTCCTTAGTTCTGTCTTTATGATATTTATTGCTCTTTGCTTTCAACTCACAAGAATGAATAGATCTCAGATACAGAAGAGATTCTTGTTGCTGTTGGGATGGGTTTGTTCTTTTGCTGTTTGTGTTCTATGTTAGTAGTAATACTCGTATGCAAGTACTGAAGTATGTGTAGCTATGCATTTAGAGCAGCAGAGAGAGGGCATAGGTGGTTGACTCCTTTGCTGGATAAACAGTAATTGTTTGTTTCTTCCAGCTATACCACATAGGATAAACCAGTGCCTTGAGTGGCTGGGCACTTTCCAAAACAGCAAGGAAGTATGCTGCTTGACCCATTCTGTATTTTTCCATGTTTCGCTAAAATAAGAAGTCACTGTGGGATCTGTGACCTCTGCAGAGATTCGCAGATTGCATTGGGTGTGTTGGTGGAGAAACTCACCCCTGAGAGTCCAAAACAGCAGCAAAGAATACATCTTAGTGTTAAGATTTCCAAACACGTGATAAATGGTAAGCCATTGTTTATGGCTCAGAATTGGAGCTGAAGTTTCTTCTGTTTGCATGTGACTTGTGACTTGATCCCTTTGGAAGTGATTTCTTTGCCAATTGCCCAACAAAATATATTTACCTAAAAGAAACCTTCAGTGATATTACTCCAGTATAAATTTTGCATCTAGGATAGAATAGATCTCACAAAGAAATCCAGAAGCATATATGTCTATAGCTCATATGGATACTGAGTTTTCTCAGTTTAGAAATAATGACCGACAGATATATTCATGCAACATTTACAGTTATGTTATAAATTTTTTTTTATGCCATTAAACAGCAAGATAGCATGAGTACAGTCCTAAAGCATTTTTAGCAGTATTAGCAGTTACTCACTACCTGGATTGATTCAGTCATTACATTAATTTCTCATATTGCTTAGCACTGATCAGAATTTTCTATCTTGTTAGGAAAGCACACTGATATTTAGTAAACTGCACAGACAGCTCAATTTTTCTAAACAGTTGATGAGAACACATTGCAAAATCTTGGAGAATGTGAGCAGGTTGAGCAGCAATGCAAACTGGTTGCAGGGAATTTTGGCATCACTATATATAGAGGCACTGTATTTAATAGTGGTGATTTAACATGTTATATAGGAAAGCCTGAAGTAGGAGTAAATGGCATTTCTGTTCTACATTAAACTTGCATGATAGCCACTGCTAAATGCATTTTAAACAAAATTTATCTATTTCAGATTTAGATGGTATGGAGCTCAGCTATCAGTCATTATTAGTCCTGTGAAACTAAGCTTGGGAATTTGTCCATTTAAGTGCCATGCAAGTGAATTTACCTATTATAATCATATCAAGGACCACGAGTTTCACAAGATGTGACATTTGCATGGTTGTATATAGTATACACCTAGGTGTATAAATGTTATACATACTAGGTGGTATACAAAGCTATAAAAGTCAAGGTCAAGAATGAAGTATCTAAATTGCAAAAGGAAAAAAAATCTGTAACCACTTTCATTACCTGGGCATTGATATTTATTTTTTTCCTGGTCTTTTGGATATTGAAACAGTTCATTTATAAAAATATGTATTTAAAGTGATTTAATCCAAAATCTTTGCTCTAAGGAAGATCTCTGGAAGTATTTTAAGCTTCCGTTGACATTTTGTAAGTAAAATCTGAATTTCTAACTCTGTATGGAACTTTCTGGCACGTTTGTCATTGCTAGACCAGTCCTGTTAACACACAGGGGGTTAGAACTTAATTCAAATATATTTTCAATTTTTAAGTTATATTAACTAAGTACACCTGCTAACTTAAAAATTATCCATTAGTTGGGTAGTTTTCAATAGCTTAATCATCATTGGATTGTCTCAGTTTGTATTGCAGGCAGTTCACCTGCTCTTCATCTAAACTTAAGTGTTTCCTGTTTGCATATCAAAAAATATAGGAAGATGATAATATTTAGAAAACAAAGAAAAAAACGAAAGCTGTGTTCAAACACATTATTTATATAATCATCCTATAATTAAAGTAATTGCAGTTTGTGGTGAAAAATAATCTTTATTTTTATTTGCAGGTTTCTTGAGGGGTGTTTACCAATCATCATACAGAAACTACACGAAAAATATAGCTGGAGATGTTCTCATTTCTGCAAAAGATTTAAGATGGATAGGATATAGGACACGTTCTTTGTGAAGCAATCGTGCATCTTTACAGTCCATTAACTGGCAGGTCTGTGTTAAAGAGAGTTAATCTGATGCTCGAAGATATTTGTGAGCTTTTATAATTTCAACTACAGCCACAGCTACTCTGAATAAAAGAGGATTTCTAATGTACAAACTTGCAAGCAGTAAAAATGGTGTAAATTAAGGATTTCTTGCCTTGTGGTATTTTTGAAGTTCTAGATTTGATTTGTTCTTCCTTTTAGAACCAGGAAAGCTAGAAACTTATAAAATTAATGTTTAGGTGTCCGTGAAACTACCTGGATCTAGGATCAGTATGTCTGAAAAAGACCCACTGACTATCAAAAATACTGAGCTGAGATGCAGAACGTGAGTCTGTTACTCAGGAAAGCCAACACAAATATCATTTTTATCCTTCATTAGCAGATAATCTATCACAGATATCAGAATGAGGAAGAATAAGAACAAGGATCATCCCAGAATACTTCTACCATGGAGGCATGCCTGGTCTACATCAGTGATACTTAGCAGCATGTTTTGCCTTCCCCGCAAAACACCCTGCGCACAGACACTTTGGACTCCTGGGAGATGACTGAGGGCCCCACTGTTGTATGGACATGGATGGGAGATTCTCATGGAGCCATCCTGGATTTTCAATCCTGGATTTATTTTTTTTCACCTCACAAACCATGTTTTATGCCTTCATAGATGTACACAACAAAAATTGTTATGCTCAGATTAAACCTAGAATTGAATTGCATACTTCAAATAACATACATGCAACATATTCCAGAAGCAATACTAGTCAGCCACTACATTTGCTTGATTACAGTCATGTAAATATCAGTATATGCACAATCAATATCTGCCAGGACTGCAGAAAATTAGGAACACTATTACTCTCATAGCATGACATTTTTTTATTGTACAGCTAAAGGGAAGCGTGTATTGGCTCAATCTCCAGACAAAAGCATCTATTTATTATTTGAAATGAGCCATATCAAAGGACAAAATGGATATTTGTACAATGATAATAGGCAAGGGAGAACTTGTTTGGGAATTTTGTTCTTTCTTCTTCAGATACGACCTGCAGAAAAATATCAACAGTTTTTTTTCTATCTGGCCTCATGAGCAGGGGCTAAGAAACAGTGAGCACATAAGGGTTTTAATATAAAGCTTATATAAAACTTTTTCCACCACAGCCTCCAACAACCTGCTCTAATTTCCAGAGTATAATATGCTTGTGCAAGTTGATGCCTGCCATTGTCATACATGAGTGCTTTCCACGTAGTCTGGAGAATCTCTGATTAGCACCATTTTAGGGTGCACAAGAAAATTACTTTCTCTAAGGGACATCTTGAAACTCTAAAAAAATTGCAAGACTTTGATCTGCGTAAGCTGTACAATATTCACCTAAATGAATTTGTTCTTTGTAGACTTATGAGTTCTAGAACTTGCTTTGGTTGTTTGGTTATGGTCCACATGCACCTTCTGCTGTATCTTCCACAGCCTGTGGAGACAGAACTGTCTGTGAGCAGCCAGTGGCTCCTTTCCCACCAGTCTGTAAGACATGGATAAACAGTTAGCTTTTAAGATACGACCCCAAACTTGTAGCCTTCAAAACCCCAGAACATCCGTACAAATTACTTAGTGATTCATATTCTCACATATCACCAATTGTAGGTGAATTCAGTGTAGCTGCTTTTATGCAAAATGTGAGATATCAAAACCTCTGCAATTTTGAAGGCTAAACAGCTTTCCAAGGCTACCTGGTCAGGGTCCGAGGAATAAATTAACTAAAATAAGAGGTCTGGGCAAGCTGATCTTCTCAAGAAGTATTGAGACAAGTTAAGAAGAGATTTGGGCGTACAGTGCTGAAAAGACCCTGGAGCTTAGGGCTGGATTCTTGAAAGACCTGGTGTATCGCTACAACAGTTTTACCTGCCCCCCTAGTCAACTGTGCATAACACTCAGAAAAAAATTCCCTAACCAAATAATTATTTATCAATGATTTCAATAACATGGCAATAGTTAGGGAGAATTCATAGTCTCATAGCAAGAGACTAAATGACACCTCATGGGATTTTGTACTCAGTATTCTGACATATCATCAGACTACCTTTGTTAAGCCTGATCTCTCCCAAAAACTGCAGCTTCTTTGGACAGTCAGTTCCGTTCGTAACTAACCCTGCTCTTAACTTTTAAAATGTTTCCTTAGAATTGAAAATAAATCTTCCTTTCAAGTCAGGCTTAATAAAAATACATACAAAAAGTCAGAAAGCATTCTTCCAGAATTTTGCAGGTACAGATTTACCATCATAATAGCTCTTAATAACAGTTAAAAAAAATATTCTTAAGGAGAACAGATTACTTTTGGGGCAGTGAAATTTCAGAATAGATAGAGCATCCATCTTATTGCTTTAAAGAGATATTTTTCTGATTAAACATTATTAATCAGAGGAGCTCAGACTGGCAGTTGTGTCAGACTGGCAATTTACACCTTCAACGGAGGATTTAGGAAATCTACACTGTTTTGACATGTTTCTTTCACTTTGCCTTTTTATTTGGTTTTATGAACCCTCTCCTTTGTTTCAAACTGACATTACTGGGGAGGTTTAGGATGCACTTTCTTAAAATGTTGATTTTTTGTCACCAGGCAGTATCAGAAAACACAGAAAATCTGATTACAGATGCACCATAACCTTTATTCAATTTTAATGGTAAGAGCAGTTTAATGACAATTCAGGTTATGGTCAGGGATCCCTCTTCCACTTTTCCTAAGGGTTCACCACATAGCTGGTATCTGATAACTGTAAGCCCTTGAGAAAGAGAGAACCTTCCTTTGGAAGGTACCTGGACTTGTGAGTCCAAACCCTTTGCAGAATTGTTTTTTATATATATGACAGAACTAAACTGGTGTTGTAGCAAGTACCAATAAGCAAAGCAACATTGACATGTCGGTTTGCTCTAATTAACACTAAAATGGTAAAATCTTTTCATTTCAACTCTTTCTTAAGTTAATAATATAGCAGGTTAACATCTTAAGTTCATTTGGAATACGATGAAAAAAATTAAAATAGAATAATAAAAGAAGGGATGTTCTGGGAGACTTTAAAATTTAGCTGAAACTTCTGGGTAAAACACAGTTTAGGAGAAGCTAAGCTTTTTGGACAGGCACGGGGAGTTTTCAGGCTTAAGAAGATTCAGGCAGCAGTTACAGTCAGAATATCTGCTGGATTTGGACTTGTCCTGGTTAATCAAATGGCAGTCACTTTCTGTTATAACTGTTCCTTATTAAGTGAATCCATTATCTGTATAATAAAATCATCTGTCAACAATAACTGAGTCTGCTTTTTATTCAGGTTGCAGCAGCGCCTGCACTTTATGCATCAGTTCTGAACTTTCCAGCTCACAAGGCTGTAGTGTGTCCCAAATCACACAAAGCACAGTGCGACTCCTGAAAGGAGGACTTGCTCTGGGTTTTAAAATGAAGCATTCACTGAAAGCATAGGTACTTTGGGAAGCACCAGAAAGGTGGGGTTTCAAAACAACCTACGAACGCAAGTATATCTGTTATTCTGTAACTTTCAAATCAGTGTTTAGGCTTAAACAGAAAGAAAAGGTTTTTCCTCCAATTGTAATTACATTCCAGTTAAGTTTTTCACAAGATACGTTCAGGCTTTATTCTCAGTTACGAAAAATTCAAATATTCTATTAACAATTTGTAATAATCAAATGAAAGTATTGTTGCTTTCATTTTTCTGTGTAATCATTCTTTTGTTAGTCACCGAGTTAGCACGTTTTTTCTCACTCTTTACCATGGCTTCCCTTACTCCTTCTCCAAATGAAAACTGAACTTGGATAGATGGAGACTGATTAAAGAGACATTTCCAAACCACTAATGTCTACTATGTACTCTGTAATCTTTTTACTCAGTGGCCAAGTTTTCAGTTGTCTTCAGGAGAACAGAGTTTTGCCAACACAGGGCATTTTTTAATGCGTATTTTAAATCTTTCCCCTTACCCATATTTTAGCTTGTATTTTATTTCCTTCTTTTTTTTAACCCCCTTCAGGCTCTTTTTGCATTATTTGGCTGTCCTGTATGACAACATCTCATAAAATTGCTCTTTTAATTTTTAAACACTTTTTAAAAAGTGGCTGACTTTCTAGTAGTGCATATGTGTGTCTATTCGGGACATGAGATATGGCACAGGCAAACAAACACGTTAATTGAGAGTTTCCCATTTGAGTGGTACCTAAAAGATGATCCACACTTTAAGCAACAATTCAAATTGTATCTCCTCTGGTATATGCTGTGAAATTTGGGTAGATGACACATTACTACTTTGCAGTAAGATGATTATTCAAAGACCTTGGTTCTTCAGAAGAACACTATTTTTAAACCATTGTAACTCCCTAACTGCTATTCAGGGGAGTTGTAACCACCATGAATTTGTGCCCAGAGAGGCAGAGTTCAACCTGAAGCTTTGAAGTACTGATACGATATGCAATAATAGTAGAAAGTCTATCTTTTTAACCATGAAACAGTCTCCAGTTATTTGGTTAAGACATGAGAATAGAACAGGACTGATGAGAAATATTTTATATTGTTTTGAACCCACTTTCCCCAATGATTTTTTTCTTCTCCTCAGCCTTTATAAGAGTTTAAATGAACTAATTCTAAAGTTTAAATTAATAAGAAAATAAATAAT